>NW_027394325.1:0-55937 GCF_049309525.1 Garra rufa | reverse complement strand
TGAAATGGCTTTTGAATGTGTGTTTGAGTGTTTGAATATGTAATTTCCAGTCAGGTAGGTGAAATATTAAGCTAATGTCTTAACTAATACTGCTTTTACATATCTTTACCACCTATCAACTTTAGTTTTTCAAAATATGGTGCCCTTTCCTGCTTACTAAGTCCTTCTCTATATGATTTAGCAGCTTCCACACATTTTTCCGTTGTTTAGACAGCATAAATTAGCAGAACAACATAGTACAATGTAGTAAATGTACAGTAGTACATTAACCGTGCAATCCATGCTGTTGTTTACATCTGAGTATCGCCAGTATGGCCGTGCATAATGAAAGGTAAAAATACATATGAGCATTATAAATATTAAGATATTAGCCTAATATTTTACCTACCTGACGAAATGATAAGTACAAACACAAATGATGGATCAGTTTGACTAACCACAAACTGATAAATAATTGACCAATTTCAGCATTAATAATCATCAAAATATGCAAGTTTCGTTCGGTTAAGTGGCATATTAAGCTAATATGACCGATTGATGATGCATTGTGAAAAAACTTTATTTGTTAGGTTCACCTAGGCCTTGGTGTCTTCTGACTTCATTTATAAAGACATCACCCACCTCCTAAGTTTCTAAAAGTGTAAAATGTTGGCGTGAATTCTTTCTGGCAAACTACATGGTTATTCTTAGCTTTGAGGAGCTGGCTGAGTGATATTTATGTACGTTGTAATTTGTTGTGTTTATTTCCAGTGTTGAAATGGGCACATTTTGAGTGTTATTTTAAAGATTAGGTGGTGCTGGCTTATGTAAGAGGCATACCTCATTGAACACACCATGCTCATTTTTGCCAAATAACAGTCAAAGACAGCATTTACTTAAGCTAATGTCATGAGGCCTGGTTTCATGTCAATGCATGCTAATGGTTTTACATCTCGTGGAAACAAAACATGTTTTATTATGAGACAAAGTACAATGGCTCTATAAAACATGTAGTCATATAAATATAATCGCAATTATATAATGCAATGACAGCCTAAAATGTCTTTTTCAATGTTATTCTTGGCCGCCTTCTTCCTAAAGTCTTTCTTATAACAATACTGTTTTACCTGGAAATCCTTTAAAATTGTCTATATGGCTCATTAGTTTTATAGTAATGTATTGATCTTCTAATGAAAGAATCATATTTGTATTATGTTTCAATAGCTGGGCAGGATGTCCTGTTAGGCTTGACAGTCCTGAAGTCACATGATGAGACAGGTCCAGGTGGGGCAATTTCTGACTCACAATAGTTGTAAACAGGAGCTCAGAAGATGGAAGGGCCTTGTGCCATGGTAAAGACCTGATTGACGTGGATAATGAGTGCATTAGCTTTTAAGTACCCATTGTTATTGAAGGCTGGATAAGTTGAGCTCATTTATGTTAATAGATATTGATTGCAAGCTCTATTTGTGGTAGGGATGCCAATCTGTGTCTTTGTTTTACCATATACAGGTTTCTAGAGCTAAGTAAAAACAGAACAACAAGTTTAGCAGCAAGGTTTTTTGATCCTACCAAATTTAGGCAAGATATTTTTGGCTCACTTGCATGTTGATTTAGTGTTGAAGCTTCGCTCTCTGAAAGACTAAACACAGTGTGATGGTCACAGGCAGTTCTCCTTTACTTGGTAGAGTTTAGAGACACCAAAACTCTTTCTTTTTGGATTTATCCTGATGTCCAATAGCGTCATTCTATCTATCTATCTTTCTGTCATTCTATCTATTTATCTATCTATCATCGTCCCTTCTATCTATCTATCTATCTATCTATCTATCTATCTATCTATCTATCTATCTATCTATCTATCTATCTATCTATCTATCTATCTATCTATCTATCTATCTATCTATTGTTCTGTCGTTCTCTCGTTCAGTCATTCTATCTATTGTTCTATCATTCTATCATTCTACTATTCTACCCTTCTTTCTGTCATTCTATCTATCATCGTCCTTTCATTCAGTCATTCTATCTATCTATCTATCTATCTATCTATCTATCTATCTATCTATCTATCTATCTATCTATCTATTGTTCTGTCGTTCTCTCGTTCTATCGTTCTATCATCTATCTATCTATCTATCTATCTATCTATCTATCTATCTATCTATCTATTGTTCTGTCGTTCTCTCGTTCTATCGTTCTATCCATCGTTCTATCTATCTATCTATCTATCTATCTATCTATCTATCTATCTATCTATCTATCTATCTATCTATCTATCTATCTATCATTCTATCTATCGTTCTATCTATCTATCTATCGTTCTACCCTTCTATCATTCTATCATTCTATCTATATATCATCGTCCTTTCATTCAGTCATTCTATCTATTGTTCTATCATTCTATCATTCTACTATTCTACCCTTCTTTCTGTCATTCTATCTATCATCGTCCTTTCATTCAGTCATTCTATCTATCTATCTATCTATCTATCTATCTATCTATCTATCTATCTATCTATCTATCTATCTATCTATCTATCTATCTATCTATCTATCTATCTATCTATCTATCTATCTATCTATCTATCTATCATTCTACCCTTCTATCATTCTATCTATCATCGTCCTTTCTTTCAGTCATTCTATCTATCGTTCTATCATTCTGTCATTCTGTTGTTCTATCATTCTACCCTTTTTTCTATCTATCTATCTATCTATCTATCTATCTATCTATCTATCTATCTATATCATCTGTCTATCTATTGTTCTATCATTCTACCCTTTTTTCTATCTATCTATCTATCTATTGTTCTGTCGTTCTCTCGTTCTATCGTTCTATCCATCGTTCTATCTATCTATCTATCTATCTATCTATCTATCTATCTATCTATCTATCTATCTATCTATCTATCTATCTATCTATTGTTCTGTCGTTCTCTCGTTCTATTGTTCTATCCATCGTTCTATCTATCTATCTATCTGTCGTTCTATCTATCTATCTATCTGTCGTTCTATCTATCTATCTGTCTATCTGTCTATCGTTCTATCTATCTATCTATCTATCTATCTATCTATCTATCTATCTATCTATCTATCTATCTATCTATCTATCTATCTGTCGTTCTGTCGTTCTATCTATCTATCTATCTATCTATCTATCTATCTATCTATCTATCTATCTATCTATCTATCTATCTATCTATCTATCTATCTATCTATCTATCTATCTGTCTATCTATCTGTCTATCGTTCTATCATTCTATCTATCTATCTGTCTATCTATCTATCTATCTATCTATCTATCTATCTATCTATCTATCTATCTATCTATCTATCTATCTATCTATCTATCTATCTATCGTTCTATCTATCGTTCTATCTATCTATCGTTCTATCTATCCATCTATCCATCTATCCATCTATCGTTCTATCGTTCTATCTATCGTTCTATTGTTCTGTCATTATTTCATTCTATCGTTCTGTGTATCTATCGTTATTTCTATTTGTCTTTCTCTCTAGCCTGTATTTAACATTCATTCATTTTTAAAAATGTCATGTGAATTTCAATTCATTTGAACTGAATTTTCTTACATCTTTATATTCAGTGCTATTCTGCAATCTGTTTGTACCTCAGTTCGTTTAACTGGAATATAAAATGCTTTCTACCTCTTGCGTGTGAGATCTTGTTTGGGTGTTTTGGGTGTTCATTATGTGATGTAAAACTGTTTAACATCTCAAACAACGGTCTGGAAAGAAAAGCTGGTGGACGTGTTTTTCAGGCAATGTGAACTTGTTGATTTGGACATACTGTTACCTGTTACCTCCTTGACTCCTTATTTAGTGAAGCAGAAGTACATTTGGATACATGTATTAATATAACAACCTTTTTTGAATGTGATAACTGATAACTTAGTCTCTATTAATACAAGCCGGTTCTTGAAATAGCAGATTTGTCCTCTGCATCCTTTTAAGTGAGAAGTTGAAGAGAAGTTGAGGAAATTATGTTTGACAGTTGACAGTTATTTTGCATGGCCTGTTACATCCATTTGGCATCTTCAGACAGAGTTTGAAAATGAGGGAAAAACCTGGCATAACCTGTTTGTCAGTGAACTCAAATTGAGATGGCATTAGGTACAGTAGCTTGTCTGACCTATTTAGAAACTCAGCCAACTGATATTTAGTCTTTTGGCTCTTGGACTGGGTATTAGAAATAAGAGCCCTGAGCTAAATTCAGTCACTGCACATCAGAGCTGGCCGAAGCACCTGCACTGTCAGCACACTGTACTTAAGTCACAAAAGTGGCCTGTATCAACTGCCATCGACCTGTATATATGACCATACATATGTTGTTATGTTGGTGGAGTGCGTCAGTGCGGTGCCAGAACGTATACATCCTGTTGACAGTCAAGGTGGCAAGTCTTTTTAGCAGCTTTTTTTTTTTTTTTTTTTTTAGCAAAAGCACTGCCCATCACCTTTTCTAGTGACCTCAGTTTAATGGAGACCTTGCTGGTATTTTTAGATATTTTGAATGCCACCATTCAGGGCCAGTGACAGACTAATGATGGCATTTCTGTACAGAGAAGTTTAAATGAAAGGTTTTTCAATATTGCAATGTCGGTTTGAATTATAGGCTGAAGTTATAGGCTCACTTTCCTAAATTTGGTGTGTTTGATGGTTTGAACAAGAAGTTTGATCTTTCTAGGGATGCATGGATAATAAAATTCTGCTCAGTACAACAATAGCCGATAAATGGCTTCATAGACTTTTTTTTTTTTTTACTATTTCTTTATTTAATACATAAATTTAAAACTCTAAGACAAAATTTAAATGCTACAAGGCAATCACAAAATTATAATAAACAGTAGGAAAAAATTATATTAATTTTCTATATTGGGTTTTTCCCCCCTTTACATTAGCTCTCTACTTTCAGCCTTTCACGACGTAGTCTGTTGAAATGCTTTCCCTGTCTGTTTGGGTACGCAGGGTCAGTCTGATTCCTCTCCGAGATGCCCTCCTGTAATCTCCTTAATGGATTTGACTGGATTACCCCGTAAGTGAAAGGAAACCTTAAGGACTGGCAATTAAGTCAAGGCAGAGTTGGTTAAGTAATCACATGCTGAACGGTTACAACTAATTGTCATATAATCTGTGCTGCCACAGAGTCATGAGTAAGTTCATATGGCATCATATCATAAGGAAATCAGATTTACACCTTTTTCCGAAACTTCCCTCAGGATAAGAGCTGTTCCCAGATGACTTACGAAAGTGATTTACCTCCTAGGTGTAACGGTGAACATGTCAGAACCCACACCACGAAAAAACATTACGTCTTAAAAACAAGAAGGAGTAATGTATGTCATAAAAAACTCAAGATAAGAGAGAATTTATGAGATGGATGCGTTATGATCTGGATGTTGTGGTTGGAATGTGTAGTACAGTTGAGGTCAAAAGTTTACTCCCCCCTTTAAGAAGCAGCAAGCTTCTTAAGCTTCTTGATACTGTGTTGTTACCTGAATGATCCACAGCTGTGTTTTTTTTTTTGTTGTTGTTTATTGATAGTTGTTTATGAGTCCCTTGTTTGTCCTGAACAGTTAAACTGCCTGCTGTTCTTAAGAAAAATCCTTCAGGTTCCACAATCTCTTTGGCTTTTCAGCACTTTTGCGTATTTGAACCCTTTTCTAGCAATGACTGTATGATTTTGAGATCCATCTTTTCACACTGAGGACAACTGAGGGACTCAAATTCAACTATTGCAGAAGGTTCAAACACTCACTGATGCTCCAGAGGAAAAAAACAATGCATTAAGAGCCGGAGGGTGAAATTAGGGTTTTTTGCCTAAATATCATTATTTTCCATTTAGTACTGCCCTTTAGAAACTAAAGAAGATACTTACATGTTTCCAAAAAGACAAACTAAATTTACCCTGATATCCAAATTCAAAAGGTTTTCACCCTTGATGCTCTTAATGCTTCATTTTTCCTTCCAAAGCAGCAATGGGTGTTTGAACCTTCTGTAATAGCTGCATATGAGTCCCTCAGTTGTCCTCAGTGTGACAAAATGGATCTCAGAATCATACAGTCATTGCTGGATAGGGTTCAAATACACAAAAATGCTGAAAAACCAAAGAATTTGTGGGACCAGCAGACAGTTTAACTGTTCAGGACAAACAAGGGACTCATTAGTCTCGCGTAGCCAGACCTTCAGACTGACGGCTGAAGGTCTGGTATTCATGGCAGCTTTCATTGGCCAAGGCCCGCCCATAAGGCCGTTTGACCGACATGTAAAACAACCAATCACAGTTCGTTTCGTTCAGCGTCACGTTTCGGGGCGTAGAAATGCCCCCACAACAACAGACGGGCATGCAACAAGTCAGTCACTGAAATAACCAGCATTGAAAGTTAACGAAGAAGAGGGAGAACAAGCAGTAAGTCAGTAATTTGTACGCGAACGTCGCAAATGTGCATAACAACAACGGCGTCTGCATAAGCACCTTTTAGCAAAACTCGAGTAAATCAGTCTGCGCTTTGTTTCCCGGCGGACCGAAAATAAACGCGACACTCGCGTGTTCCGGAAATCCGATCAAATTCAACTAATCAGATCACGACTTCGACATTCCTGAAGTGTTTCCAGTTAAGTGTACCATATGCATCAGACGTTTAGCCAACGTTCCGTGGGCGTGACGTCTGAGGCTGAGACTAGGGACTCATGAACAACTATCACTAAACAAAAAAACACAACTGTGGATCATTCAGGTAACAACACAGTATTAAGAATCAAGTGTATGTAAACTTTTGGACAGGGTCATGTTTATAAATATAAGTTTATAAAATAAGTTTATAAATTTTTCTCTTGTGGACTATATGTAAACATCTTTCATGTGAAATATCTTATTCAGGTCAGTACTAAATAAACAGTAACATGGATTTTGTATGATCCCTCTTATTTTGGTAAAATAATTACCATTTTGCAGATTCTGAAAGGGGGGGGAGGTTAAACTTTTGACCTCAACTGTATGTGGTGTAGTCAGTCGGGGTCAACAGGAGGTTTGAGTGTTTGCAAGTAGTTCCGATATGCAAAAACCAGCTTTCCTTTATTCTTAAACCGGACCTCTGGAAATTCTGCCTGTGAAAACATTCCGCTGTCGGAATTCTGGGAAATGATGCTCATTTTGCCGCGTCTTTTTTCGAGTTTCCTTGATTTTTATCTGCTCCCACGATGACTTTGGCTGTATCACAAAGGCAGTTTTATCAAACTCTGGAAAAAGTCTGTCAAATATCATATTTTAAACAAGTTTAAATATTGAGTTGACAACTTTTCATTGTTCTATATGCTCAATTTTTACTGCTTGTATTTAGGTCACAGCTCACAGGCAGAAAAGATGGCTATCGTATCTAAAAGTGGAACAGGAAACCTGGGGGTGGTTTTGCAATAATGGATTGGCTCAAATGTCTGTCTCACGTGAGAGTGAAAGTGATCTGTCTCTCGTTACACGTTTAGTGTGATTCTCTGCAGCTGATAATCTCAGATGTCTGCGTTTCATGGTGGTATTGCTGTAATTTTGTTTAAAACCACGGGTTTACGATGATCTCAGACTCAGGAAGAGTCTGTAAGCCGTGTGTTTGACCTCTTGCCCCCCCCCCCCATCTGTATGATTTCATGTTTGTTTTACATGTTTCAGCCTGAAACCCTATATTCCCGAGCACGGGAATAATCTGATGCTGTCAATCCTGTTATGTCACTACGTTCCCTCGAGGTCTACATTGTAAGCCTGTAGAATTATCCATGTGACCTGTGTAGGGCTGGATGAGTAAAAGGGTGTGTAATGCATGTGCTTCTCTTTTAATGTTGTCATCACATGAGTCGCATCAGCAGATTCATCTGCGTCAGACATCAGGGGTTGAGTTGATAAAAATTAATTCCTCGCTATGCTGATGTTTCTGGACATTTCAGTGCTATTGATTTTGGTGCTATTTAAGGAAGGCCTGATTTTATGCATATTCTAAGTCTCTTTCTTAGATAATTGAATTTTTTAAAGGATAGTTCATCAGAAATAAAAATTCTGTCATTAATTACTCACCCTCATGTCGTTCCAAACCTATAAGACTTTCGTTCATCTTCAGAACACAAATTAAGATATTTTTGATGAAATCCGAGAGCTTTCTGACCCTTGCATCGTGGTACTCTCATGAATGCGCGTTGAAGACTGACATGGAATTTTTTAAATTGTTAATTTTGTTTTGTTTGTGCACAAAAACTATTCTCGTAGCTTTAAAACATTATGCTTGAACCACTGATGTCACATGGACTATTTTAATGTCCTTACTACCTTTCAGGGCCTTGAACATGTCAGTTGCATTGCTGTCTATGCGGGGTCAGAAAGCTCTCGGATTTCATCAAAAATATCTTAATTTGTTCTGAAAATGAACAAAAGTTTTATAGGTTTTGAATGGCATGAGGGTGTCAACATCTAATACACACTTGAAGTTAGTCTTTAATATATTAATAATTAAAAAACACTGTTAAATGCAGTGTAAGGTAAATCTCAAAATAGATATCCATTTTTCATGTTTATAATTTTGTGATAGGGCTGGGCGATATGGCTGAAAACTATATCACGATATCAGTGTTTCATATCGGTCGATATCGATAATTATTGATATTTTTATGACCCATTTAAAATAAGGACCAGGAGAAAAATATATTACACTCAAGCATTTTTATTTTAAACTTAACCTGCCTCTGATCATAATCCCCTCAGTTATTAAGACAGAAATGTCAACAACCATGGAAAACTCAAATAATTAAAATGTAAACATAAGTCTAAAGTCACAATATACACTTAATTATCTCTTAATCCTCAATTCAAACCCCATTCATTGTCGATGAAGTGAATGGTTTAGCTAATGTATGGCCCAGAAGTACGGCTTGACCACAGGTCAGAGGTTGTTGCAAAGTACTTGGCTGATAATATTTATTTCTGCACAGATTGCTGGTTGCCAGTAGCCAACATTACTTCTTTCCCGGTACTTTAGCCTATACTTTGTGTAATAACAAAAATATTTATTTAAGTGAAAAAAATAAGTCCAAAACTTTCAACATTGAACAATAGGGCCTTACAATCTTTTTTTTTTTTTTTCAGAAATTCTTGTTTTAATTTTTCTGATAATCAAATGAAAGCAAAATCTCTAATTTATTTTTAAAAATAAAAATAAACGGAGCTTTACTGTTAAAATTAATACATAGAAGAAAAATTATATTCAGTTAAAAAAAGGTTTAATAATAATAGTATTTTTTCAACAATTAAGTGGTGACTCTTTATTTTATTTTTTATCATATATATTGTTTTATGTAAATTATTTTATGTACAAAGTAATACAAGACTAATATTGTTCTGTTACATGTTAAACCGTACTTTTATTTTGACAGGTTGCCGTGAAGTTTCAGTGTGTAATACAGTATGAATGATGCTAGTTTCACTAATGAAACGGTAAAATTGACAAAAAGTGACACTCACAGCAGCTTTGGAGATGTATTTATTGGAGTTTGTCTGTTCATGTGAGATGCAAAGGCCAAACATTAGCGGGAGCGTCACGTGTGCTTCAGTATGCGTGTAGTGAAAGTAAAACGCGTCTCCTCCATTCATACATATAGAGGCAAACGGAACATGCAGGATTCATATTGAAAACGGTCTTTTGCATTTCAGTTTTCACAGACACTAGTCCATATCGCGATCAGAATTAATTAACAGACCAACTTTTGATTTATTGGTCCAAAAATCGACGAATTCCGCCCTATAGTAAAGTCCGTTTTTATGAATGGAGTCCGCGATCCCGTCTGTGAGTAGACATTCTAAACGCGCGATCATGTAGAGACAGAAATCAAATGCCGTCGTGTAAATAAGATAAATAACATAAGGCTATTTAGTTTGTTTAATACAACAACATGGACCCGTTCTGTAGGAAAGATAACCTTAACTCCTATTGTGATCTGGCGCTATGAACTGAACGTTAAAGGGGGGCTGGGCGGGCCGACGAAGAATACAACATATCGAACGTTTTATCGAACACATTTTTTATTGATATCGATCTCTTGTCTATCGCGATATATATCGTTATCGTTTTATCGCCCAGCCCTATTTTGTGATCCCTAAATTTACTTGTAACATTTAAAATGACTGATTTTAGTGGTTTATTATTTTATTTATTTGGACAAAATAAGTATGAAAAATGGAATATGTAGTCAGTGTTTTTATATTATTATGTATTTTAATAATTATTATGAATTTTGATAATGGACATTTATCAGTTATCAAGCAAAAAACTAATCGTTGGCTTATAAGCATTAACCATCATTTTAATATTGGTGCATTCTTAAAATTGGGTAAATCTCAAAATATTTTTTTTTCTGTATTCATAATTGATTAATTATTATTATAAATATTATTTTACATTCTTTTTTGACAAAATAATGTAGAATTTAAATACTGGCCATTTATCAGTTATCAGCCAGAACATAAAAACGAATTATCGGCTTATAAGCATTGACAAGCATTTTATTATTGGTTCATTCATAAATTTTGGTAAATCTCAAAATAAAACTTAATTTTTCTGTATTTATAATTTTGTGATCCCTAAATTCACTTGTAGCATTTAAAACTGATTTTAGTGCTTTAATATTTTACTTATTTGGACAAAATGGTATGAAAAATGTAATATGTAGTCATATTTAAGTGTTTTTTACTTTTTTTTTTTTCAGACAAAATAATGTATAATACTGGCCAGATATTATAAGCCAGAACAAAATCTAATTATAGGCTTATTAGCATTAACCATAATTTTATATGGGTGCATTTTGGTAAATCTCAAAATAAAAATGAATTTTTCTATTTTTGTAATTTTTGTTGCCTAAATTCACTTAAAGCAACTGATTTTAGTGATTTATTTGGACAAAACAGTATTAAAAATGTCATATGTAGTCATATTTACATCAGCTGATTTAAGTGTTTTTAAAAAAAATTTTTTAGACAAAATTTCAGTTAAAAGTCATAACAAAAAAAGTAATTATCGGCTAATAAGCATTAACCATAATTTTAATATTGGTGCATTGAAAAATGTTGGTAAATCTTAAAATAAAATAAAAAAATGTCTATATTTGCAATGTTGTGATTCCTAAATTCACTTGTAGCATTTAAAACAACTGATATTAGTGCTTTATTATTTTATTTATTTGGAGAAAATAGTATTAAAAATGTCATATGTAGTCATATTTACATCAGCTGAATTTAGTATGTAAGTGTTTTTTTTAGATTTTAGTCTTTTTTTTTTTAGACAAAATAATGTAGAGTTTTAATACTGGCCATTTATCAGTTATCAACCATAACAAACAAATAATTATCGGCTAATAAGCATTAACCATAAATTTAATATTGGTGCATTTAAAGATTTTGGTAAATCTTAAAATAAAAATATTTTTTCCCCTCTATATTTACAATATCGTGATCCCTAAATTCACTTGTAGCATTAAAAACAACTGATTTTACTTTTGTTACGCCAGGCCAGCAGAGGGAGCCCTTACCCCCACTGACTGTTGCTGCTCCCTCTGCTGCCTCTATGGTTACTTCCTGTTTACCAGACATAAAAGCCAGCTCATCACACACACACATTGCGAAGTATTGATTTACATTTGTGGACCTTACTGAGCGTTTTTCCCTGTTTGTTTTTCCTGTTTTCCTAGTCATAGTCTTAGTCAGTTGATTCCTAGTCTTAGTCATAGTTTTCTAGTTTCTGGTTTTCATTTCATTGTTTCCTTTGGACTGCTCACCTGGATTTTGACCCACGCTTGTTCTTTGGATTACGCTATTGGATTATCTTTGCTGTTGATGTTTGCTGGTGATCGACCCTGTCTGTTCTGACCTCGTCTAAATAAAGCCTTGCATTTGGATCCCCACTCTCAGTCATCCCGTTTGTAACAGAATACTTCGCCACACCCGGATCCAGCGGCTTTATTCACCACCAGCAGAACAACCCATCAAGAATGGATTCAGCAGGAAGTTTGTCCAACCCCGTAAGTCTGCTCTGCTCCATCTTTCAAAATGGCCGTCCCATCGAGCATTATGTGAGGGATTTCATTGCTTATTGTTATCTGGCACCTTACGATGAGACCTTAATGAAGGAGTGTTTTTGGAGTGGGTTGGACACAGATATCGGTTACAATTTACCCGATGAGGACCCTAGTTGGACCCTCGCACAGTTTATTGACTTTGTGTTGTCGCACTGTGGATCTCCGTTCACTGTGGGAGTACTAGAAGGGCCTCAGCACAGGATGTCTGCTAGTCTCGAGCCACAGCACAAGATGTCTGCTAGCCCAGAGCCACAGCACAAAATGTCTGCCAGCCTAGAGCCTCTGCACAAGATGTCTGCTAGCTTCGAGCCACAGCACAAGATGTCAGCTAGCTTCGAGCCACAGCACAAGATGTCTGCAAGCTTCGAGCCACAGCACAAGATGTCAGCTAGCTTCGAGCCACAGCACAAGATGTCTGCTAGCTTCGAGCCCAAGCACAAGATATCTGCTAGTTCAAAGCCTGTTCATAAGATGTCTGCCTTTCAGGAGCCCGTTCACAAAATGGCCGCCTTTCCCGAATCAGCTTTCGGAAGGACCATCCTTCCTGAGTCCGCATTCAAGATGGACACCCGATTGGACCCAGCTCACAAGAAATCTACCACGTCTGACTTATCTCACAAGATGGCTGCCACCCCAAGGCCCGATCACAAGATGGCCGCCATCCCCAAACCTGTTCACAAGAGGGCCGCCACCCCCGAACCCGATCACAAGATGACTGTCCTTCCCGAGTCAGCTCATAAGATGGCCTCCTTTCCTGAGTCTGCACCCAAAATGGCCGCTCTTCCAGACCCTGCTCACAAGATGGCCGCCGTTCCAAGGCCCGTTCATAAGATGGCTTCCGTTCCTGAGTTCCCGGTCAGAATGGCCACCACGCCAGAGCCTGCTGCTAAGATGGCCGCCACGCCAGAGCCTGCTGCTAAGATGGTCGCCACGCCAGAGCCTGCTGCAAAGATGGCCGCCACGCCAGAGCCTGCTGCAAAGATGGCCGCCACGCCAGAGCCTGCTGCAAAGATGGCCGCCACGCCAGAGCCTGCACCCAAGATGACCGCCACGCCCGTGCTTGCACACAAAATGGCCGCCACGCTTGAACCTGCACGCAAGATGGCCGCCATACCTGAGTCTGTTATTAACAGGGTGGCTACAGCGTCAGACTCTCACCCTCCCAGGACGTATCAGAGACTAATGTCTAGCTTGGAGGACCCACCACTGCGGTCGGCTCGTTCAGCTGGTCCCTTACTGTCAGCCGAGCCAGCATCTGCTAGCGCCACGTCAACCAAGCCAGCGTCTGCTCACGCCACGTCAACCAAGCCATTGCCTGTGAACGTCATATCTGCTTCTCTCGAACCTGCACCAGCTGCCGTTCCTACCAAGTCAAGTCACGTCACAGTCACTGTCCCTGCCAGGACAAGTCAAGATACAGCTGCTGTTCCTGTCAGGCCAAATCATGTCGCAGCAGTCGTTTCTTCAGAGCCAAGTCAAGCAGCTGTTCCCTCCGAGCCAGGCCAAACCACAGCTGTCCCTGTCACGCCAAATCAAGTTACAGCTGCTGTCCCTGCCGAGTCGAGTCACGTCACAGTCACTGTTCCTGCCAGGACAAGTCAAGATACAGCTGCTGTTCCTGTCAGGCCAAGTCAAGCAGCTGTTCCCTCCGAGCCAAGTCAAGCCACAGCTGTCCCTCTCACGCCAAATCAAGTCACTGCTGCTCCTGTCATGACGAGTCAGGTCATAGCTACTCCTTCACTGCCAAGTCACATCTCCCCTGAGCATCCAGAGCCTTCACTCTCAAGCCATACAGAGCCAACGCTCCCAAGCCATGCAGAGCCAACGCACCCAAGCCATGCAGAGCCAACGCTCCCAAGTCATGCAGAGCCAACGCTGCCAAGCCATGCAGAGCCAACGCTCCCAAGTCACACAGAGCCAACGCTCCCAAGCCCCACGCCCAATGACCCGGAGGGCATTCCTCCGCCAACTGTGTTACCTGTTATGGCTATCGCCATTTTGAGTGTGTGGGCTGCACACTGTGCCCCAGTGGCCTCTTCTGCCCATGAGTCTGCCCACAAGTTTGCTCTGGAGAGCTCTTCTGCACGCATGTCCGCTGCGCCTATACCTCCTTCGGAGGTGGCGTCCATAGCGGAACTTCACGCTCTGCCCGCTCAGCCAAGGCTTCACGCTCTGCCAGCACCGCCAAGGCTTCTCGCTCTGCCCGCTCCGCCAAGGCTTCACGCCCTGCCCGCTCCGCCAAGGCTTCGCGCCCTGCCCGCTCCGCCAAGGCTTCACGCTCTGCCTGCTCCGCCAAGGCTTCACGCTCTGCCCGCTCAGCCAAGGCTTCACGCTCTGCCCGCATCGCCAGTGCTCCCTGCTCTGCCAGCGCCGCCAAAGTTCCCTGCCCTGTCTTCTCCGCCAAGGTTCCTTGCTCTGTCTGCCCCGCCAAGACTCCCTGCTCTGCCTGCACCGCCTAGGTTCCCTGTCATCTCTGTCTTGGCGTTTGGGGCCGTTCCAGAAGTCTCTGTCTGCCCAGGAACCGCCCCGAAAGTCGGTCCTGAAGTTCTCGTCTGCCTGGTCACGGCTATGGAGGCCACGTTCTCCCGTGAACTCTCTACTTCTCTCCTTGCTCTGTCTGCCTCCTCTATCCCTGTTCTCCCCAGGTCCCAGTCCATGATGCGGCCACCTGTTCCGCCCTGGAGGGCTTCTACGCCTCCTGTTCCGCCCTGGAGGGCTCCTGCGCCTCCTGTTCCGCCCTGGAGGGCTCCTGCGCCTCCTGATTCGCCCTGGAGGGCTCCTGCGCCTCCTGATTCGCCCTGGAGGGCTCCTGCGCCTCCTGCTCCGCCCTGGAGGGCCCCTGCGCCTCATGCTCCGCCCTGGAGGGCTCCTGCGCCTCCTGCTCCGCCCTGGAGGGCTCCTGCGCCTCCTGCTCCACCCTGGAGGGCTCCTGCGCCTCCTGCTCCGCCCTGGAGGGCTCCTGCGCCTCCTGCTCCGCCCTGGAGGGCTCCTGCGCCTCCTGTTCCGCCCTGGAGGGCTCCTGCGCCTCCTGCTCTGCCCTGGAGGGCCGCTCCGCCTCCTGCTCCGCCCTGGAGGGCTCCTAAACCCCTTGCTCCGCCTTCGGCTCCGCCCTGGAGGGCTTCTACGCTTCCTGCTCTGCCCCGGAGGGTCGCTAAGCCTCCTGCTCCGCCCTGGAGGGCTCCTAAGACTCTTGCTCCACCTCAAAGGACTGCTCTGCCTCCAGCCCTGCCCTGGAGGGCTCCTGAATCTCCTGCCCTGCTCTGGAGGGCCTTTGCCCCACCTGTTCTGCCTCAGTCTCCTGGCCCCCCCACCGCTCCCCTGGACTGTTTCCTCCTGTTGTTTTTTGGAGCGTCTGGAAGCCGCTCCTTGGGGGGGGGCTATGTTACGCCAGGCCAGCAGAGGGAGCCCTTACCCCCACTGACTGTTGCTGCTCCCTCTGCTGCCTCTATGGTTACTTCCTGTTTACCAGACATAAAAGCCAGCTCATCACACACACACATTGCGAAGTATTGATTTACATTTGTGGACCTTACTGAGCGTTTTTCCCTGTTTGTTTTTCCTGTTTTCCTAGTCATAGTCTTAGTCAGTTGATTCCTAGTCTTAGTCATAGTTTTCTAGTTTCTGGTTTTCATTTCATTGTTTCCTTTGGACTGCTCACCTGGATTTTGACCCACGCTTGTTCTTTGGATTACGCTATTGGATTATCTTTGCTGTTGATGTTTGCTGGTGATCGACCCTGTCTGTTCTGACCTCGTCTAAATAAAGCCTTGCATTTGGATCCCCACTCTCAGTCATCCCGTTTGTAACAACTTTGCTTGTAGCATTTAAAACTACTGATTGTATTATTTTTTTAATTGTACAACATAGAATGAAAAATGTAATATATAGTTGTATTTACAACAGCTGATTTTAGTATCTAAGTGTTTTTGATTATTATTTAGCACGTTTTAGACAAAATAATAAAGAATTTGATCAACAATAACATAAAAACTAATTATCGGTTTATAAGCATTAACCATAATTTGTATATTGCTGCATTCATAATTACCACACATACAGTAAAGTCTAAAATATTTTAAACAGCATGCTGATACCATGGTCTTCTTTGAAATACCATGGCATATGAATATGGTATCATCTTATAGTACCATGAAATATATCAAAGTCTTATATATTTAGTTCAAATGAATGATGAATGATCACACCTCTCATACTTAAAGATAAAACAGAAGTGCACAACCTTCCATCCCAGTTCTGATATTGTCTTCTGCTCACATTTTCTTGATATACTAGACATATGCAAGTCAGCATGGCATTGTGACAGTGTCGAAAGCCTACGATTAAAATACGTTCAAATGCGCAATCAGCGTTCACACTGTGTAAGCAGGATTAGATAGCAGCTATCACCCGCGTCCTGTTTCCATCTCTGTTTCGTGCATTATGCCAGTCAGATATTTACATGTTTCTTTTAGCCTCGGCTTATTTTGATCTTATCTCTGCCTGCAGGCCTCATCAAATAGCAGAGAGTGTACCTTCTAAGTGTGTACTAGTCAGAAACGGCACTCGTTGTGACTCCAGCCTTATTGATTTGTGCAATTGTGCATAGCTGAAGAACATTGGTGTATGCACCAAATGTAGCAAGCTTCATTTGTTGATTGCATAACTGCTGTACTGCCAGCTGCAGTGTGTTGTGAGTGGACAGATCCGTCCGTATGGATGAAGTCCTCCAGCCATGACCTTTGGCAGTAAAAACAGCATGAACTTCCTCCAAAGGGAGAGATGCTGCTATTCCTGGAAGCCAGAGTTTGAGGCTGTTCTGTGGTGGAGAAAGATCTTGTGTGACTTCAGTATTTCGGTTAGGACTAGCATAACATTCTCACTTGATTTGTAGAATGCAGAAACGCAGGGTGAAAATGAAGGGAACGTTTATGTCTGCAACTCTGCATGGGTGGAATAATTGATGACGTGTTTATAAATATGCCTAATCGTTCTGCACCAATGACTACTGGGTTAAGTTTATGGAAATGGCAGGAGTGCTGATCTGCTTCACACTTTCACTTGAATGGGTTAAGGAAACATGGTTATTAATGGACTGTGAAGTAAACCTGGGACAAATGGAAGCTTTAGCTTAAAAAGTAAATGAAGACTTAGTACATAACCGGTCAAAAGTTTTTGAAAAGGAAGATTTTTAAAATGTTTTTAAAGAAGTCTCTTCTGCTCACCAAGCCTGCATTTGTTTGATCCAAAGCACAGCAGAAACAGTAAAATTGTTAAATATTTTTTTAAAATATTTACTAAAATAACTGCTTTCTATTTAAATATATTTTAAAATGTAATTTATTCCTGTGATTTCAAAGCTGATTTGTAAGCATAATTACTCCAGTCACATGATCCTTCAGAAATCATTCTAATATTCAGATTTATTATTATTATTATCATTATTATTATTGTTATGTTGAAAACAGTAGAATTAGAATTAGAAGAAGTAGAATTTTTTCAGGTTTCTTAACTTTGTAAGAAATATTTTGTAACATTATAAATGTTTTTATCACCACTTTTGATCAGTTTAAAGCATCCTTGCTAAATAAAAGTATTAATTTCTGTAATTTCATTCCCCCCAAAAATTGTACTGACTTCAAGCTTTTAAATGGTATGGTGTATAATTTTACAAAAGCTTTTTATTTCAGATAAATATTGATATTTCTATCTTTCTATTCATCAAAGAGCCCTGAAATGTACTCAACTAATTTAAAAATGTATAATAATAATAATAATAATAATAATAATAATAATGTTGCTTAAACAGCAAATTAGCATATTAGAATGATATCTGAAGGATCATGTGACACTGAAGACTGGAGTAATGATGCTGAAAATTTAGCTTTGATCACAGGAATGAATTACATTTTAAAATATATTCAAATAGAAAACAGTTATTTTAAATAGTAAAAATAATTTAAAAAAATTACTGTTTTGCTGTACGTTGGTTGAAATATATGCAGGCTCGGTGAGCGAATTTGTTAAATAACATAAAAAATCGTACTATTCAAAAAGTGTGGTAGTGTATATACTTTACCAGTCTTTTATTTGACTGATCCTCTGTCTTCCAGAATCGTGACACATTTTTATTTTGACAGTTTGTTGTATTCTGTAGAAAAGAAGGATGTTTTAAAATGTATTTGTCAGTATTTTTTAAGCAATTTAATTGGTGTACATTCAGAACGTAAATAATTCAATTACTACCGTTCAAATGTTCAGAGTTAGTGACGTATTTTAAAAAAAATGAAATGAATACTTCTCTTCTGGAAGAATGCGTTAATTGTGAAAAATTGACATTTATAATGTTATAAACAATTCCTTTTTAAGTAAATGCTGTTACTTGAAAAAAAAAAGATTATTTTAAGCAACACAAACATTTTATACATTTGTACTAAATGTTTCTTGAACATCAAATCCGCATATTAGAATGATTTCAGAAAAAATTCTAAAGGATCATGTGAAAACTGGAGTAACGGCTGCTGAAAAGTAGTAAGGAATAAGTTGCATGTTAAAATATTTTATAGTAGAAAACTCTTAAACGGTAGTGTAAAAATAACATGCATTATTTAAAAAAAGTAACTTCAAATTGGTGGTATAATTTAACAAGTACATATTTTACATATAAAAGTAACTGATGGTTTATAATAACTAATTAATATTATGGTTTAAATTCCAAAAGTGAAAGAAAGAATTTTTTACAAATATTTACATTGTAAATCATACGATTTGTTCATTTTAGAATATTTCAGTTCCTTCACAAAGCGTTCTTCTCCTCAGCTGCTGTTGAATTTTCGAGAGCTCTGGCTCTCTCATTTGGGGCTTCCTGCATCTCTAAAATCAATACAAATTCAACTGAGCATGATTGGCATAATGTGTCAGCCTAAGCTAGCGCATACTGATGGCAGCTTGGTGGATGGCCGTAATGCGTTTCGGCGGTGATCTCATTACGGACCAGATGTGAGCATCTGTCTTGATCCAGTCAGATGGCAGATCAAGCTTACTGCCGCCTTTTTCCTTGTTTATTTGCAACATACAGATAGATAGCAATGGCAATCCCAACTAAGCTAGTTTTTTCTCAAGCTTTCCACAATAATGATAACATTCTTCAGCTGTCTTGAATACGAAGTACATCTCATATGGCTTCTACTCTTACCGTTTGAAAAGTGTCATTAAGAAACTGCGGCAGCTCTTCTTGACCTTTAACCAGGCCTCTTTGCTGCGTACAGCAGATATAATTGGGTGTTTGCCCTCTTTCAGTGCCTATGTTTAACTTAAATCCACTCGTAGTCAAAGCTGAGAGTTATATATAAGTGAATCTCTTCTTTAGCAGGTGCTACTGGCTTAAGGACCTGTAAGACAGTCTCAGTCCTGGATTCACTTCATGGAATTGAATCATAATTCAGTTTTATTTCATGTTTACAGTGCCTTGCGAAATTATTCATACCGCTTCATTTTTTTTCACATTTTGTTATGTTGCTGCCTTATGTTAAACTACTTTAAATTACTTTTTTCCCCCACATCAATCTAAACTCCCTACTCCATAATGGCAAAGCAAAAAATAGGTTTTTAACATTTGTGCAAATTTATTAAAAATAAAAAACTGAAAAGATCCCGTTGCATAAGTATTCATACCCTTTTCTGGGACACTTGAAATTTAGCTCGGGAGCATTCATATTGCTTCTGGATGTTACTACACTTCGAGTGGAGTTAAACTGTGACAAATTAATTTGAGTATGATTTAGAAAGGCACACACCTCTCAGAAAAGGTCTAACAGCTGAAAATGCATATCAGAGCAAAAACCAAGTCCTGAGGTCAAGATAACTGCCTGTAGAGCTCAGTGACAGACTTGTGTTAAGGCAATGATCTAGGGAAGAGTTCAGAAAAAAATCTGCTGCATTGAAGGTTCACAGAAGCATTATCCATAATGGAAGACGATTGGAACAATGTCTGCCAGCCCCCATCCAAGCTGACAGAGCCTGAGAGGTGAAAATGTGAGGCAAAGAATGGCAGATAATTGCCAAATGCAGATGTGCAAAGCTTGTCACATCATACCCCAAAAGACTTGAGGCTGTAAAGGTGCTTCAACTATGTACTGAGTTAAGGGTATGAATACTTATGCAATGTACTTATTTCAGTGTTTTATTTTTAATAAATTAGCAAATCTGGTTTTTGCTTTGTCATTATTATGGTGTATGGAGTGTAAATTGCTGTGGGGGGAAAACTAATTTAAAGCAGTTTAACATAATGCTGCAACAAAACAAAATGTGAAAAAAATTGAAGGGGTATGAATACTTTTGCAAGGCACTGTATTTCAATGAATGAAAATGATTTTCAACCATTTTACACTGTTCATCTGCTTTACATATCACTCAGATGGCCACGTCTTATTTAAGTGGGCGGTGAGACTACAAGCTGTCAAGACTGCAAGCAGCACAACGCTGAGCAATTGCAATCTAGTCAGTGTTGTAGATTAGAGTGGGAACAATCTAGTTCTGTTTTATCACTTGTGTCTGGCTTGTTCCAGAGCTGCACAAATGAATCCCTGATCTTTGATTACAATACTGTTTGACATTGTATAACCTTTAACGGACGTCTCTGTGTGGGGTTCACAAATAGCAAGAGTGGAATGTTTCGAAACATCTGGAATGAGAAAAAAAAAAAAACATCGGAATCAGATTTGTGTTTGAAGAAGAGGATAGATGAATTGTGCTGGAGAAATGTTTACGAATTCCTTAGTCCTCACTCAGGTCTGTGAACAGCCATTTGTGTGGTTGTAATCATATTTTGGTAGTGTTACTGTGAGAGTGATATGGATTTGCCATAATTCCTTCCTGTGATTTACCCTTGTTGTCTCCACTAAATGAAGTTTGATGGTGGTGATTTTGAGTCATTTTCCATTTCCAGTCATGATTCGTCTCCCATGTCAGTCCTTCCATACTCATCTAATGACTGTTGTTGTACTTTTATCTCACTATGGATTCCTATTTGTTTTACGACTCATGAAAATCACCCAGAGAGGTTAGTACTTAAAGGGATAGTTCACCCAAAAATGAAAATTCTGTCATTAATTACTCACCCTCATGTTGATCCAAACCTGTAAGACCTTCGTTTATCTATCTTCAGAACACAAATTAAGATATTTTGGATGAAATCCGAGAGCTTTCTGACTCTACATAGACAACAAGGCAACTACCACTTTCAAGGCCCAGAAAGGTAGTAATGATAACATTAAAATAGTTCATGTGACATTTTTGATGTTATGAGAATACTGTTTATGCTCAAAGAAAACAAAATGATGGCTTTATTCAACAATTTCTTCCCTTGTGTGGTGCTGCTGACGCAGGAGTCGGTGTTCTGACAGAACCCAGATGCTGTTGCTTCAAAGTTGTCCACCCCTTAATTAATGATTGTGTCTAATTTGCTGTTTTTCAACTGTTGGCTGTGAGCAGACCTTTGATTTCAGGCCTATTCAGTGACAGATTTCTTAAAGCACTGAGCATGTGTTTAAATGGGATTCTCTTTTAACCTCATGCGTTTGGCTTTTTCAGCAGAGTAGACAGCTGCATGGAAATCTCATCAGGACACTCGGCACTGACTGAGACATCCGAATTCAGACGGCTGTTAAGCTCTGGCCACGTGCCGATAAATGCATGCACATGTGACGCATGTGTTTACATTACTGTTTATTGTTATATTCTATTGCTGTTTTTAAGGTTGGATGTAGAGAGAAATTGAAGATTTATTTTCATTTTGTGGTACTTTATTTCTTCACTGAAGAAGGTCTGAGAGACAAAACATTTGTTTTATCTCTGAATTTATTTTATATATAAAATACAAAAATTTTTATTGGGTAATTTAATCATTTTCTCAGCACACATGGGCTTGATTACATAAGTACTAAAGTAGTTTCAGACAAAGTTTTTAATGCAATTTCCTTTTATGCTCCATTGAGTTTGTGACTCAGTTATGAACATTCTTAGAGAGGAAAAGTCTGTTTCAAGTCTTTTTCTGTGTCAGCATAAGCTGTGTGTATACGTGTGTATGCGCTTGTGCATGGGGATGACCCTGATTCACTCGCTGACGCGCTTTGTGCTTTATCACTGAGAGCAATAATCCTCCACCCGAGTTGCTGGCCTTGAGTGGCTGCTTGCGTCTCATCCTGCTGTTCACTCTGCAGTCTTGCCTGATCACTGTTTACTATCCGCCACTCTGAGCTAGAGGTCAAATGGTGGGAAATGAGTGATGCATTCCACCATATGTGGTGCTGAACCTTGTCTTAAAACCCCGGTGAGCAATTTTGGGCATCAAACATAGGTTAAAAAATCACTAATATTCGTGGTAAGGTTTTGTTTTGTTGTGAATGAATCAGTAAATCAAGCTGAACTTCTGCTTGACAAGCGCTATGTCAGCTACACGCTGTTAATTCCGGAGGCAGTTTGTTTTGGCAGTACCTTTATGAATCCACATCCTCTGGACACTCGGGGAAAAAGATGAAGCATTCCAGTATGTCTTTGACCCAGATTTCAGACTTCACAAAGGGCTGCAGAGCGAGTCGCAGCATGAATGCGTTAAAGATAAAACAGCTTTGGAAAATATCTGGAATGTGGCAGTAGGGCTAGACAAGCTTTTGTCTTTTGTATGTGTGTTTTCTAGTTGGAATGTGTCTAAGTCAAGATGTAACAGACATGCAGCTCATTGCATGCTTCGGTATTCATAAAAATAACGTAGGGATCATGCTATCAATATCAATATTGCACACACACACACACACACACACACACACACACTGGTTTACATGTTTTATGGGGACATTCCATAGGCGTAATGGTTTTTATACTGTACAAACCGTATTTTCTATCGCCCTACACCTACCCCACACCTAAACCTAGCCCTCACAGGAGATTGTGCAAAGTTTTACTTCCTCAAAAAAATTCATTGTGCATGATTTATAAGCCTGTTTCCTCATGGGGACCTGAGAAATGTCCCCACAAGGTCAAAATTTACTGGTATTCCTATCCTTGTGGGGACATTTGGTCCCCACAACGTGATGAATACCAGGTACACACACACACACACACACACACACACACACACACAGATTAATTATACTTAATATAATATTGTCATTTCCCCCATTTTCCCATATTTTTACATTTAGACAGATTCATCTTGCACATAGTGGCAAGCTCAACATGCTGCAACTTAAGAAAACACATGCAAATAGAAAAAGCATCAGCAAATTAAGAAAACATCTATATCAGTTTGACAACACATGCTGCAAATTCTCACAATACAGAAACTCGCTGCAAATAGCATACTCACAGCACAACCAAATACTAAAACACATTGCAAATAATCGCAACACAACCAAATACTGGAACATGCTGCAGATACTTGCAACACAACCAAATACATAAATGTGCTGCAACCCCCCCCCCCCCCCCAGAAACATACTGCAAATACTCAGAAATGCTCTGCAAAAAAACAGAAACGCTCTGCAAATACTCACAACACAAACACAGAAACGTGCTACAAACACTTGCAACACAATCAAATACTAAAACACATCGCAAATTCTCACAACACAACCAAATACAGGAACATGCTGCAGATACTTGCAACACAACCAAATACAGAAATGTGCTGCAACCCCCCCCCCCCCTCAGAAACATACTGCAAATACTCAGAAATGCTCTGCAAAAAAACAGAAACGCTCTGCAAATACTCACAACACAAACAAATACAGGAACATGCTGCAAAAACTTTCAACACAACCAAATACAGAAAACACAAAAACACAAAAATCCCAGAAAACCCCAGAAACAAATACTCACAACATGACCAAATGCAGAAGTGAGCTGCAAATACTCACAACACAACCAAATAGAAACATGCTTCAAATACTCACAATACAACCAAATAGAAACGTGCGGCAAATACTCACAACACAACCAAATAGAAACATGCTTCAAATACTCACAAAACAACCAAATAGAAACGTGCGGCAAATACTCACAACACAACCAAATAGAAACATGCTTCAAATACTCACAAAACAACCAAATAGAAACGTGCGGCATATACTCACAACACAACCAAATACAGAAACACACTGCAGAAAAACCCACAGAAACATGCTGCAAATACTCATAGCAATGCAGAAACCCAATACAAATACTTGCAACACAACCAAATAAAGATTCCAGCCCAAAAAAAAACCAAAACATGCATGCAAAAACTCACAATACAAATAGAAACGTGCTGCAAATACTCACGATTCAAAATAGACTGCAAGAAACGTGCTACAAATACATGCAACACAACCAAATACAGAAACATGCTGCAAATATTCATTACACAACCTAATGGAAACGTATTGCAAATACTCACAACACAACCAAATAGAAATGTGCTGCAAAAAAAAAAAAGAAACCTGCTGCAAATACTCACAACACAACCAAATACAGAAACACATTGCAGAAAACCCCCAAAGAAACGTGCTGCAAATACTTGCAACACAACCAAATACAGATAAAGCGCAAAAAAAACAAAACATGCTGCAAATACTCACAATACAAATAGAAATGCACTGCAAATACTCGCAAAGCAACCAAATGGAAACGAGCTGCAAATACTCACAATTCAACCAAATAGAAGCGAGCTGCAAGAAACCTGTTTGTGTAGCACAATACTTGCTACACAACCAAATACAGAAATGCGCTGCAAATACTGTCATGTTAGGGGCAAAAGGAAGGGTCTGGGTCCAGGTGCAGGGAAAGGATATTTATTAATTAAACAAATAAACAAACAAAGCAAAAGGCCAACACGGCACAAAACTAAACATAAACTGAAACACAAAATAACAAAATCCAGAACACGTTCAAAATCCAGGAATCTTCAAGAACACAACATAACACACAGGACAGAAGACAATGCAGCCATGAAGCAGGAGTGAAAGGTGAGAGTTTTTAAAGACCAGATAATAGTGAACAGCTGTGAGTGAATTAGTGTTAATGACAAAGACAGGTGAATGCAATCAGGAAGTGCAGTGTAGGGAAGGGAAAACAGCAACCCCAAGTGGCTGAGGGAGGCCCCACAGCCCAGATCATGACAAATGCTCACAATTCAACCAAATAGAAGTGTGCTGCAAGAAACGTGCTACAAATACATGCAACACAACCAAATACAGAAACACGCTGCAAATATTCATAACACAACCTAATGGAAATGTGCTGCAAATACTCGCTACGCAATCAAATATAGAAATGTGCTGCAAATATAGAAATGTGCTGCAAATACTCACAACACAACCAAATATAAACTCTCTGCAAATACTTGCAAAACAACCAAATACAGAACCAGGCAGCAAAAAACAAACCCAGAAATGCACTGAAAATACTCACAACACAAATATAGAAAATCGCTACAAATACTTGCAGCACAACCAAATAGAAATGCGCTGCAAATACTCAACAACACATCTAAATACTAAAATGCATTGTCAGTATTAGCAGCATATGTTGTCAAACTGGTGTTTTCTTAATTTGTTGTAGTTGTTTTCTATTTGAATGTTTTTTCACTGTACTTGCCACCATTTAACACTCACTTAAAGTTAATATTAAATAAAATGGATAAATGTAATCTTTAGCAAATCTCAAAATTAATATCCTTTTTTAAAACTGTTTATTATGATGATGTTGTGATGCCAAAATCACTTTTAGATTTGTTTTAATTTAGTGTTTTATTTGCAATTTATTTAGACAAAATGTTATACAAAATTGGCCATTTATTGTTTATTTGCCATAACATGGAAAAATGATCAGTTTATTGATATTGGCTAAAATTGGCATCATAAATCATTATAACACTATTGTGCAAAAGAGGTTTTGAAGGCATCATGAAATCAGACACTGGTATGTCTGGCTTAAATATTTACATATTTCCCTTTGACAGTCTCCTTAAATTTGTCATGTTGTTTTAGTTATTGAGAGTTAGTGATAGTGTATAGCTGACTGTTAATAGAAAATTCAGAGCACAAAAGATGAAGAATGTGCCATTGGAATGCAAGATCTTGAGTATGAGCAATAGACTGTAGGAGTGAAGTCTAAGCCAGACATGTCGTGAGTGAGTGTGGCAACACTGGGCTTTGTTATGGAAATGTGTCTTATTGTTTCATTCTCTTTGCTGTTTCCTGTCCCAGCGAGTACAGGATGTTTAAACTGCAGTGTACCCTTACGGAAGTGTGTTTATAGATTCAGAGTTTGTAGATTTATTGTGTAGGTAGGCTAACTAATTCTCTCTAGGCTCAAGTTTTTGTCCTCCCTGTCTCCAGGGCACAAGACAGGTTTACCTCTCAGTAATGAGTGTGTGAATTGTGTGTAACAGGATTAGACCTCTATTTCATTATTGAAAAGCCATGGCCTTTCTCAAGGTGTTGGGTGGCAGTGTTTCAATTGGTATTGTTAGCGTAAGAGCAGAGGTGAGTGTTTGTATTGATAGCTGACAGAAGATAACATTTCAGTACATTTTGTGGTTGTTTGGCTACACTCTCCTCTCAAGCAGTGAAAGTAGAATCAATCCATTCACTGTCATTCTGCACCCTGGCTCTCATTAATAAGTAATAATTGCGGACTGAAGCGAGTCAACTGAGCTGACCTTGACATGACGGCAACATCGTCACCCCGGATGTTTGGAGTTTAAAATTCCACCAAGCCCGCAAAGTTGATCCTCAGACCTCAAATAGCTAACTAGATATATGACCTGTAAACCATGTTTAGAAAGTGTCAAGGCTCTGAGGGGAGTCTAATAGATCATGGGGGTGGAGGGAACCTTTATTTTCACTCCAGGCTTCCTTAGGTGAACCCCTACAGGGCAGTTGGTTTCGCCACTGACCTACCTAACCTGTTTTCATTACTTATTAACTCTTTCAAGAAGAGGAACTTCTGCTGATCATTTAGAGATGTTTTAAAACATTTTACACATATTGTGTTGCTAACATGCACAATAGAGATCTCTCATACCCATTTTTACGTCTACAATTGAAAGCATTTTCTAAAACAGGTTGTTGTATGAGCAAAATGATTGGTGTTTATCAGGCATGTGATTGGCTAAGGACAAAAAAGCAGGAAAATATACTAAGACAAATCCAAATACAAGTAAGTTAATGTTAATGCAGCTT
This sequence comes from Garra rufa, assembly GCF_049309525.1. Lineage (NCBI taxonomy): Eukaryota > Metazoa > Chordata > Actinopteri > Cypriniformes > Cyprinidae > Garra > Garra rufa. The sequence goes on along the minus strand of NW_027394325.1, from coordinate 28,620 downwards.
AAACATCCTGCCATAGTGGAAAATCACTCAAAATCGATCATCTAATCAATCGACAACAAAGTCAAATTAGTAACTTATAGGTTATGTATAGACACAAGCAATAATACATACCCAGATCATCCAATCCGGCGATGTTCTTGTCATGATACCACTGTAGCGCGAGAGCGACTGAGGTAACTTACACTGCGCAGCAAGCTTGATTGACAGGTGATCTGACCAATCATACTTCGCCATCCGCCATTTGCGAACGATCGCAAATACGTGACATAGGTCACATTTTCAGGTCGAAAAATCCGGAATTCCGGATTAATACGGAAAAATCACATCCCTGGTTTATTTAATAAGAAGCCCTCCACCTCCACAGCTCCACCTGTATAGATCTGCTAGAGGGTTCTTTCATATATATGTGCAGCAGCGGTATTTCTTACGTGCTTACAGCAGCATTTCTGTGGATTTATTAGCAGTAGCAAGTCTTAATACTCTGTAGCAGATCTATTCCACCAAACACATTAACATTGTCATGTACAGTTGAGGTCAAAAGTTTACATACACCTTGCAGAATCTGCAAAAGGTTCATTGTTTTACCTAAATAAGAGGGATCATACAAAATGCAAGTTATTTTTATTTAGTACTGACCTGAGTAAGATATTTCACATAAAATACGTTTACATATAGTCCACAAGAGAAAATAATGACCCTGTTCGAAAGTTTACATACACTTGATTCTTAATACTGTTGTTACCTGAATGATCCACAGCTGTGTGCTTTTTTTGTTTAGTGATAGTTGTTCATGAGTCCCTTGTTTGTCCTGAACAGTTAAACTGCCAGCTGTTCTTCAGAAAAACCCTTTAGGTCCTACAAATTCTTTGGTTTTTCAGCATTTTTGTGTATTTGAACCCTTTCCAACAATGACTGTATTATTTTGAGATCCATCTTTTCACACTGAGGACAACTGAGGGACTCATATGCAACTATTACAGACGGTTCAACTGTGGATTATTTAGGTAACAACACAGTAGTAAGAATCAAGTGTATGTAAACTTTTGAACAGTGTCATTTTTATACATTCAGCTACTATTTTTGTGGACTCTTGTGGACCATATGTAAACATCTTTATGTGAAATATCTTATTCAGGTCAGTACTAAATAAAAAGTAACATGCATTTTGTTTGACCCCTCTTATTTTGGTAAAATAATTATAATTTTTTGCAGATTGTGCAAGGTGTATGTAAACTTTTGACCTCAACTTTACATTACCATGATAAACTTAACAGAAATAACAGAAAACTGTAGACTTCAAGTAGGAATAAAGAAGTATTCTGTGACTCAGACACTCACAAAGGAAAAAAAAAAGTCTGCAGAAGTCATTGTTCTCCGCGCAGGCCTTGATACCTCATCACGGTTCATGGCTCTTGTGTTTTATCCATAAACCTCCTAGCAATTCTTGCTTACTAGGTCTCATTGTACTGTGGTATTGACTTGAAACTTTTGCTGGGGAGTGCAGTTTACCTTTTAAGGATCTGATAATGCACCTCAGAGAGCAAGAACGAACAAAAAAAAAAAAAACTGTGATGCAGAAATGGAGAGTCTGGCAGAGGAACAAACAGGCCTAAGTGCAAAAACGCACCTGGAAATGTTATTCAGGCCAAAAGTCAAGAAGGATGGATGATTCTTACATTTCGATGCCAGAAATGACTGCATTCCAACACACATTAGCAGCACTATGACCAAGACTAGAGGAGGAACAAGTAATAATGAATGAATCAGCAGGAACACTCACCTTTATTCCGTGTAATTCCCATAAAGGAACTGCTGACTCATTTCCTAATCTATGTCTACAGTAGACACATGGAGAATTAGCAACAAGGCCTTTCATAATCGTGTGCTAATGTCACATAACTCTGGTTACTAGTTTATTGGCCTTGTTTTGGCCTTCACCTTTCAGCTGAGTGGCTAAGTTCAGTCTAGTGGAATTCCTCCTTCCTTATTTAGAACGAAGAGAGCAGAAAATCAATAGGGCTAATGGCGTAAGTGCTATACCAGTCGGGCCGCTGTGCTAAGGGCATCTAATGTGATGCCATATTGTAAACGGTTATTTTAAGTATTAAAATACACAGATATTCTTTTCACAAGAAATTTTCACATTTTCCTAATCTAATTAACATAATTTCTCTGAAAGTTTCATCATTAAGCTTCATGGCATAATTTAATTCCCTTCTGGTTTCACTGACGTTTCACTGTGGCGCCTTGAGGAAAAAAAAGCAGGTCAGCCTGTGGCTGTCTATTGTTAAAACCAGATCAAACCTGATGTTATTAGTAGGCTGATGCATTATTACATCATTAATACGGATCAGAATATTTATAGTTTATTTGTAGTCTTTGGGGGGATAGGTGTGTCATTGCATTAAATCAATTTTTTTTTTTTACATTAAGCAGCATTTAGAAAGATTTTGAGGTGAATTGGAGGGAAACAGACTTTATCCACAAACAGACCATGCTTCTAATTTGGTGAAATAATACATAATAATTTAAGTGTTGCTTTAAGTCCTTGTGAAATCAAAATTGACAATTAATTTTATATGGAATATTGCAGTGTCTGGGACACAACAATGATCCAAAAATCCAAGTATTTCCCAATTGGCAAAAATTAAGTCCCGTCCTAAATTTTTTCTTATTCGAGAAGCCACTGCACTCCAAAAACCGTCAAAATAGAGCAGAAAAGATCACAATTTCCAATTCATGCCTATTTTAAGTGTCTGAAAACTTTTGGGGGCAAAAGTATTCAGTTTCCTTTCAAACATTTGACAAGTAACATCTTATATCCACTGTATAGAAATCATTTTAATGTTGAGATATTCAGAAGTAATATTTCTTTTATCTTTATTGGTTTCCAATTCCTACTCCTTTTGAGTAATGAAAATGAGATGCACTGGGATCTGATCAAATCAAAAACATTTGTGACCCTGGACCTCAAAACCAGTCATGAGTAACACTGGCATATCTGTAGCAATAGCCAACAATACATTGTAAGTATATGCCAAAAATCATTAGGATATTAAGTAAAGATCATGTTCCATGAGATATTTTGTACATTTTTTACTGTAAATATATCAAAACTTAATTTTTGATTAGTAATATGCATTGCTAAGAACTTCATTTGGACAACTTTAAAGGTGATTTTCTCAGTATTTTGATTATTTCAGATTTTCAAATAGTTGTATCTCGGCCAAATATTGTCCTAACAAAACATACATCAATGGAAATATTAGTTATTTATCTTTCAGATGATGTATAAATCTCAATTTCAAACAATTGACCCTTATGACTGGTTTTGTGGTTCAGGGCCACATTTTGGCTTTTTGTCGCAAAGTGAATTTAAAGTCACATGGAAGCACTGTGCAGATGCCTGCGGTCTATAATCTCTTGGACGGACACATGATGTAATGCTTTGTCTTCCTGCGGTTGGTCTGATCCCCTTAAGTACTACGAACGTGCCCATTTGCTTACTGACTTGCTGACAAGCACACTGGAATCCTTCATTAAAGGTCTCTATTTATAGACAAGGATGGCTCTCCTGTCAATTCAGGCTGCTTAGGCTGTACTTCATGCACTTGATTTTGTACCATAGATGTTAAGAGACTTCATCGTCATCAAGTTTTGCGTCTCCATGAGCTGTTATAATCTACTTAATAAAGACATACAGATTCTCTTCTACAGTATTGTGGAAACTGGTATTGGTTCTTCAGAGGATCAATGAGTTTTTAAATGGTAAATAAAATAAGCTTTAATATCTTCAGCTCTTGTGTTTTTCAAGCTGATTTTTTGGGCACAGAAAGAGTTCTTATAAATGCCCAGATAAAAGCTTGTTAAACGGCGCCATCTTGTGGTAGATTTTGAGATGCTCCTATAAAACATTCCATGAGAAAATGTGGATATAAATGTAATGATATTTCATATAAGGATGGGAATAGTAATAAACAAACAAACATTTGTGTCAATAATAAGATATCTAGTCACCATTGTCAACAGGAAAGCTTTGTGTGAGTCCATATGTTAACATCGGCTTGAAAAACGACTTGAATGAGGGAAAGAACTACAATCCCATAAGCATTGTGAATGACATAATCAAAAAATAACCTCTTTGTTGGTGGACATTTGTGATAGTAATGTTAAGCAGTTTGTCTCTAAGAAAAGTTAAAATAAAGTTGGCAAATACAGTTGAGGTCAGAAGTTTACATACACCTTGCAGAATCTGCAAAATGGTAATTATTTGAACTAAATAAGAGAGATGATACAAAATGCATGTTATTTTTTATTTAGTACTGACCTGAATAAGATATTTCACATAAAAGACATTTACATATAGTCCACAAGACAAAATAATAGTTGAATTTATAAAAATGACCCTGTTCAAAAGTTTACATACACGTGATTCTTAATACTGTGTTGTTACCTGAATGATCCACAGCTGTTTATTTATTTTATTTTTTATTGTTTAGTAATAGTTGTTCATGAGTTCCTTGTTTGTCCTGAACAGTTAAGCTACCCGCTGTTCTTCGGAAAAATCCTTCAGGTCTCACAAATTCTCTGGTTTTTCAGCATTTTTGTGTATTTGAGCCCTTTCCAACAATGACTGTATGGTTTTGACACTATGATTTTTCACATGTGTGGGTTGAAAACTTCAGGGTAAATTTAACTTATTTTATTTTCTGGGAAACAACTATCTTCCGTAGCTTCTGAAGGGCAGTACTAAATGAAAAAAAAAAAAGATATCTAAGCAAAATAAGCTAAATGTACACATCTTCTGTTTAAAAGTTTACACCCCCGGCTCTTAACGCATTGTTTTTCCTTCTAAAACATCAGTGAGCATTTGAACCTTCTGTAATAGTTGCAAATGAGTCCTCAGTGTGAAAAAAAAACATCTCAAAATAATAGGTCATTGTTTGAAAGGGTTCAAATACACAAAAATGCTACAAAACGAAAGAAATTGTGGGACCTGAAGGATTTTTCTGAAGAACGGCAGGCAGTTTAACTGTTCAGGACAAATAAGGGACTCATGAACAACTACCACTAAACAAAAAAACAGAGGAAGATATGAATCATGCCTTTGTGGCAGTTTTTCTGGTGATTACGGGATAATACAGGATATCTTCACCTGGTTGTCAAAAGCAAAATTGCACAAAATTCATAGATTTTGAGAGAAAGTGTGGCATGCTAGAGAAAAAACAGGCTCTGTTTTTGGAATCAGCACCCCAAAATTTATAGGAAACAAGTGTTGAATTTCATTCAACAAATGAGAGCTATTATTTATTAAGTGATTCTGCAATTTGAGCACTAAAAAGTCATTTTAAATTTTAGAGAGCTGTAATACCTGTAAAATGTTATATTATTTAACCCCAGTGAAACTTAATTTATCTTTCTGTTCCATTACAGGTGAGCTGTTAAGCCAGCCCCGACCTGAAGGACTTACTGAGATCATCTGCCCCAAGAATGGCTCGGAGCGAGTCAACGTGGCGCTTGTTTACCCTCCAACCCCGACTGTGGTCAGCCCCAGTCATAAATGACATTAACTTCACCTGCACTTTCCTGCCTGTGAATGACCTCCACAAATCGCTGCACCTCTTTTCCCTGTATCTTATATCACACACGTACACACACACACAAGTATACGTGTGTGTTTGTGTGCGCAAAAGCGTGCGTTTTCTTGTTGCCTCTGTCCTTCATCCCACATCTGAGGGGGTTGATGGACCACTGGATATCCAACAAGTGCAAAGAAGGTTCATAATGAAAGCTTGCCATTGGGAAGCCGTCATATCAGGACATACAGGTATATTGTTTTGAAGCTTTGGGTAATTCAATCAATCTCTTATTTGAGATCTACAGATTTTTTCTCATTACTGTTTTGTTCTCCTCTTTTTCAGGTGTTCAGCTCCGACTGCCAACACACGATGAACTGAAAGTATTACACACTGTTGCACTGACATCCTGTTTTTGTCTATGTACACCTAAAGCTTTTTCAGTCACCCTGAGCCTTCCTCGACGCTTAAAGCCTTTCAGTTCAACATGAGATCAGCCGTTTCTTCTGCAAGTTCTTGGAAGTTCCCATTTGTTGCATCTCTTGGACTGAAACTACACCTTGTGCTGCTGGGTGCTGAGTGGTTAAGCTGACAAAAAAAATGGAAGCGAAAGGACACCGTTTCCCTTCAGACTTTGATTAGCGAGGATAGATGTTAAATTGATGCTTTAAATGATGTTGTACTTTAAATGCATGCCTTTAAAGGATTGCAAAATGACATACGTGGATAAATGCACTAGCCCAGGCCTCTTGAGAGGTTTAGTCTTATCGAAAATGAAAGGACAGAATCGTTGGGCATAAATCTTAAGATATATTTATTGGGTTTCCTGCTCACAGACAAACATTGTGTTCGTTTTGGATAGAGATAAGCAGACATTTCAAATGATTTTAGTGAATTGTGCAGCCAAAGATATGAAAATGTTTTGCTGAACCACTGACACAAGCTTCTATCTATCTATCTATCTATCTATCTATCTATCTATCTATCTATCTATCTATCTATCTATCTATCTATCTATCTATCTATCTATCTATCTATCTATCTATCTATCTATCTATCTATCTGTCTATCTGTCTGTCTGTCTGTCTGTCTGTTCATTCGTTTTTTTTCTTTCTTTCAGTCTATGCATAGTTTTATACCCACATGCACTTGCTTATACAGATAATCATACTCCAAAGCATGACGGATATTATTTTAAGCACGTAAATACAAATATCAGCCATCTGGAAGATTGTCACATTCTTGCACATGTTCGAAATTTCCTACAAGATGCTGTTTTGGATACATATGAGCAGAAATATTGATGTACAGTCACGGATGTACAGAAATGGTACAATAATTCAGCCAAGGATGTTTTCTCACTCTGGAGGTGAACTGTGTACGCATATCTGGTTATTTCATAAATATTTAATTCACTAAACATGCTCTTTAAAAGCAGTGTCTAAATCATATTGTACATATTTATCTAAAAAGTGCACATTAGGACAAAAGAAGCAAGATTTTTTTTTTTATAAGAACTGATTCATACTTAGAAACTATTGTGCATTGTTTCAATGTTTCTTTTTGGAGAGGGGAGAATCTGCAATACGTGTTTTGTGAACAGGTGAAAAACTTTTGTACATAATATTTTATTTTTGTAAGCTAACAAGCTGTCACCAGTATCCCACATTATCTACTGTGCATTGTGCATGGCTACTGTGCTCAATGTAAAATTCACAAACTGTTTTATAAGTTATAAAGAAGTTATTCTTTCTCATTGTAGGACCACAGAAACACCAAATATAAAGGCTGGTTTCCATGTTGTTGTACTGTTGTTTCCTTTCTTCCTCATAACATTACACTTTTGCCAAATGGCCAAACATATTGGAGGGACTGAACGTAAACAATGCCACTCATCTGAACAAAACTCGCAAATTTTGCTAAATTATTGCTGCTGAAAATGTCATGTTTTGGGCTGTACTAATCGGTCGGACCATAAAAGACATTTATAGACTGACAAAAGTTGCAACAAATCAAGGAGAAGAGAGCAAAAAACTGTCTGAGGAACAAAAGGTGTTTGTGGTTGGCCAAACTAAACCAGGATTTCCAGAGCAAGAATCTTGTTCTGGGACAAGAAACATTTGTGTTTCTATCAGTGCCTTTGTTTTGTCTCAAGATGCACACGGTAACATTTTTTTTGAACATGTTTATAAAAATGACTTAAATGTCCTAATCAAACAATGGCCTAATCCTGGTTTAGCGTAAGCCGTGTCTGTGAAACCGGGCCTATATTATTTAATAGGGAAGTCTATCTTGTCCTGGTGGGCATATTTATCTCTACTATTTGATTATGTATACAATTTCAATGACGAAAAATTACCAGCACATTTTTTTTGCTTTTCCTCGGCCAATCACATGCTTTAAAGGTGAGGTATTTTTTACATAATGACAAATTATGGCAATGAATTTGTAAAAAGATATGAGAAGATATCTAAAGTATGAGACAACATTAAATGGTACATTTCTGAAGCCTTTTCCCGTCTACTTAAATCAAGTGAACATAGATGTAAACATTGTTTAATCAACGTAATTAGCATGCTGAATTTCAAAGTGATGCAAATGTATACATTTATTAGCAAGTGATGAAAACAGTTGAGTCTTTTGCAGTGTAATATTTACAAAAACACAACAAGTAAATGAGCAAATTAAGAGCGGTTACAAAATACTGCCTTTCACTCAGGAACAAAAACATGTCTTAGAATTAGTTTCAGAGGTTAGTTTTCACACACATGACAGGAAAAAGAAAGTAAAAGTCTTTGGAAAACTGTATGTTGTGGCCAATTTGGACATGAAGCCATTTATGTTTACTGAGGCAAGGTAACTACGTTATCATGAAGGTATAGGCTGTTTATTTCAACCTAATACTACATGTGTCTATACAATAAATACACTCAACATCAACAGTCAAGAAGACAAACAGAGCCAGAAATAAGAAGCTGCACCAGAAGATGAGATGATGGTGGTGTGAGATCTTCAGTCGTTATCGTAGATACAGTCTGTAAAGATAATAATATTGCCATCATTCTTCGAATTTTAAATTACATTACATTTTTTAACATATAACATAATATGATTTTTCTACATACCATCTCCAATGTCATCATAGACCTCATCACTATGTAAATAAAATGTAAAAAGTTAGTTTTGCACGTTTACACATTAATAAAAACAGTTTACAAAAAACATTTCAGAGTAACTTACTCTGTTTGGATGTTGCTGAGTTGGACATATCCAACTGAAAAGTAAATTTTACAATGTCATCATTACTAAATTTCGTGCTGGTTTAGATCAACTCTCATTTGGAGTCACATATAATGTCACTTACATTTGCCCTCCTTGTTCCTACAGATGAATTTGTCAGGGTCAGATTTGTTGATGACATCCACAGTCTCCCCAGCTTGTACAGCCAAGTCTTTCCCACTTCCCTTCTTAGTGGTGGCAATTGTTGCTTGATGAAGTACCTGAATCTCCCCATCGTACTGGTGAAGTAAATGCCAAAGTGTTTGCTTATAAATTCAATCTAGACAGCACTCTGTGTTGACAGGCCATACAATTATTTCATACGCACCTTAAACTTTTTTCTAAATTCCTTTTCTTCTTTCTCAAACTTCTTTTGCTTTTTTGGGTCCTCATGCACTTTGGTCGTCTTAGATTTCATTGGAGGCAGGCTGTGATGATGAAATATTGAAATATTGCTGATTTAAATATGCTAATATAGAGTAGTACATTTTAAAAGTTTGATATTCTTTCATTTTCTTTCATATTCTTTATGCCATCTTGTTTGACAACAGTAATGGTAAAGAACTTAAAGGATAAGTTCACTTCAAGACCTTTCACCCCCATGTAATCCAAGATGTTAATTTCTTTCTTTTTACAGTTGCAAAGAAATTAAGGTTTTTGAGGAAAACATTCTAGGATTTTTAGAAGACAAGCGTTGATGTCGAGCCCTGCTTCGGTTCAAAAAGGTAAGGCGAAAAACTCCATCTCATTTCTCGTTTGACTTTCTTTGCGCGTTCGCTTTGTAACCAATGGGTTTTTGAGGAAAACATTCCAGGATTTTAGTGGGAACCAATGGATTGAAGGACAAAAATTGCAGTTTCAATGCATCTTCAAAGGGCTCTACACAATCCCAGCCAAGGAATAATGGTCTTATCAAGCGAAACGTTCTGTCATTTTCTAAAAAAATAAAAATGTATATACTTTTTAACCGTAAATGCACATCTTGCACTAAGACAAGCGTTAATGTCGAGCCCTGCTTCGGTTCAAAAAGGTAAGGCGAAAAACTCCATCTCATTTCTCGTTTGACTTTCTTTGCACGTTCGCTTTGTAACCACTGGGTTTTTGAGGAAAACATTCCTGGATTTTAGTGGGAACCAATGGATTGAAGGACAAAAATTGCAGTTTCAATGCATCTTCAAAGGGCTCTACACAGTCCCAGCCAAGGAATAAGGGTCTTATCAAGCGAAACGTTCTTTCATTCTCTAAAAAAATAAAAATGTATATACTTTTTAACCATAAATGCACATCTTGCACTAAGACAAGCGTTAATGTCGAGCCCTGCTTCGGTTTAAAAAGGTAAGGTAAGGCGAAAAACTCCATCTCATTTCTCGTTTGACTTTCTTTGCACGTTCGCTTTGTAACCACTGGGTTTTTGAGGAAAACATTCCTGGATTTTAGTGGGAACCAATGGATTGAAGGACAAAAATTGCAGTTTCAATGCATCTTCAAAGGGCTCTACACAATCCCAGCCAAGGAATAAGGGTCTTATCAAGCGAAACGTTCAGTCATTTTCTAAAAAAATAAAAATGTATATACTTTTTAACCGTAAATGCACATCTTGCACTAGGACAAGCGTTAATGTCGAGCCCTGCTTCGGTTTAAAAAGGTAAGGTAAGGCGGAAAACTCCATCTCATTTCTCGTTTGACTTTCTTTGCGCATTCGCTTTGTAACCACTAGGTTTTTGAGGAAAACATTCCTGGATTTTAGTGGGAACCAATGGATTGAAGGACAAAAATTGCAGTTTCAATGCATCTTCAAAGGGCTCTACACAATCCCAGCCAAGGAATAAGGGTCTTATCAAGCGAAACGTTCAGTCATTTTCTAAAAAAATAAAAATGTATATACTTTTTAACCGTAAATGCACATCTTGCACTAGGACAAGCGTTGATGTCGAGCCCTGCTTCGGTTCAAAAGGGTAAAGTAAGGCGGAAAACTCCATCTCATTTCTCGTTTGACTTTCTCTGCGCATTCGCTTTGTAACCACTGGGTTTTTGAGGAAAACATTCCTGGATTTTAGTGGGAACCAATGGATTGAAGGACAAAAATTGCAGTTTCAATGCATCTTCAAAGGGCTCTACACAGTCCCAGCCAAGGAATAAGGGTCTTATCAGGCGAAACGTTCGGTCATTTTCTAAAAAAATTAAAATGTATATACTTCTTAACCGTAAATGCACATCTTGCACTAAGACAAGCGTTGATGTCGAGCCCTGCTTCGGTTCAAAAGGGTACTGCGAAAAACTCCATCTCATTTCTCGTTTGACTTTCTTTGCGCGTTCGCTTTGTAACCACTGGGTTTTTGAGGAAAACATTCCAGGATTTTAGTGGGAACCAATGGATTGAAGGACAAAAATTGCAGTTTCAATGCATCTTCAAAGGGCTCTACACAATCCCAGCCAAGGAATAAGGGTCTTATCAAGCGAAACGTTCAGTCATTTTCTAAAAAAATAAAAATGTATATACTTTTTAACCGTAAATGCACATCTTGCACTAGGACAAGCGTTAATGTCGAGCCCTGCTTCGGTTTAAAAAGGTAAGGTAAGGCGAAAAACTCCATCTCATTTCTCGTTTGACTTTCTTTGCGCGTTCGCTTTGTAACCACTGGGTTTTTGAGGAAAACATTCCAGGATTTTAGTGGGAACCAATGGATTGAAGGACAAAAATTGCAGTTTCAATGCATCTTCAAAGGGCTCTACACAATCCCAGCCAAGGAATAATGGTCTTATCAAGCGAAACGTTCAGTCATTTTCTAAAAAAATAAAAATGTATATACTTTTTAACCGTAAATGCACATCTTGCACTAGGACAAGCGTTAATGTCGAGCCCTGCTTCGGTTTAAAAAGGTAAGGTAAGGCGGAAAACTCCATCTCATTTCTCGTTTGACTTTCTTTGCGCATTCGCTTTGTAACCACTAGGTTTTTGAGGAAAACATTCCTGGATTTTAGTGGGAACCAATGGATTGAAGGACAAAAATTGCAGTTTCAATGCATCTTCAAAGGGCTCTACACAATCCCAGCCAAGGAATAAGGGTCTTATCAAGCGAAACGTTCAGTCATTTTCTAAAAAAATAAAAATGTATATACTTTTTAACCGTAAATGCACATCTTGCACTAGGACAAGCGTTGATGTCGAGCCCTGCTTCGGTTCAAAAGGGTAAAGTAAGGCGGAAAACTCCATCTCATTTCTCGTTTGACTTTCTCTGCGCATTCGCTTTGTAACCACTGGGTTTTTGAGGAAAACATTCCTGGATTTTAGTGGGAACCAATGGATTGAAGGACAAAAATTGCAGTTTCAATGCATCTTCAAAGGGCTCTACACAGTCCCAGCCAAGGAATAAGGGTCTTATCAGGCGAAACGTTCGGTCATTTTCTAAAAAAATTAAAATGTATATACTTCTTAACCGTAAATGCACATCTTGCACTAAGACAAGCGTTGATGTCGAGCCCTGCTTCGGTTCAAAAGGGTACTGCGAAAAACTCCATCTCATTTCTCGTTTGACTTTCTTTGCGCGTTCGCTTTGTAACCACTGGGTTTTTGAGGAAAACATTCCAGGATTTTAGTGGGAACCAATGGATTGAAGGACAAAAATTGCAGTTTCAATGCATCTTCAAAGGGCTCTACACAATCCCAGCCAAGGAATAAGGGTCTTATCAAGCGAAACGTTCAGTCATTTTCTAAAAAAATAAAAATGTATATACTTTTTAACCGTAAATGCACATCTTGCACTAGGACAAGCGTTAATGTCGAGCCCTGCTTCGGTTTAAAAAGGTAAGGTAAGGCGAAAAACTCCATCTCATTTCTCGTTTGACTTTCTTTGCGCGTTCGCTTTGTAACCACTGGGTTTTTGAGGAAAACATTCCAGGATTTTAGTGGGAACCAATGGATTGAAGGACAAAAATTGCAGTTTCAATGCATCTTCAAAGGGCTCTACACAATCCCAGCCAAGGAATAATGGTCTTATCAAGCGAAACGTTCAGTCATTTTCTAAAAAAATAAAAATGTATATACTTTTTAACCGTAAATGCACATCTTGCACTAGGACAAGCGTTAATGTCGAGCCCTGCTTCGGTTTAAAAAGGTAAGGTAAGGCGGAAAACTCCATCTCATTTCTCGTTTGACTTTCTTTGCGCATTCGCTTTGTAACCACTAGGTTTTTGAGGAAAACATTCCTGGATTTTAGTGGGAACCAATGGATTGAAGGACAAAAATTGCAGTTTCAATGCATCTTCAAAGGGCTCTACACAATCCCAGCCAAGGAATAAGGGTCTTATCAAGCGAAACGTTCAGTCATTTTCTAAAAAAATAAAAATGTATATACTTTTTAACCGTAAATGCACATCTTGCACTAGGACAAGCGTTGATGTCGAGCCCTGCTTCGGTTCAAAAGGGTAAAGTAAGGCGGAAAACTCCATCTCATTTCTCGTTTGACTTTCTCTGCGCATTCGCTTTGTAACCACTGGGTTTTTGAGGAAAACATTCCTGGATTTTAGTGGGAACCAATGGATTGAAGGACAAAAATTGCAGTTTCAATGCATCTTCAAAGGGCTCTACACAGTCCCAGCCAAGGAATAAGGGTCTTATCAGGCGAAACGTTCGGTCATTTTCTAAAAAAATTAAAATGTATATACTTCTTAACCGTAAATGCACATCTTGCACTAAGACAAGCGTTGATGTCGAGCCCTGCTTCGGTTCAAAAGGGTACTGCGAAAAACTCCATCTCATTTCTCGTTTGACTTTCTTTGCGCGTTCGCTTTGTAACCACTGGGTTTTTGAGGAAAACATTCCAGGATTTTAGTGGGAACCAATGGATTGAAGGACAAAAATTGCAGTTTCAATGCATCTTCAAAGGGCTCTACACAATCCCAGCCAAGGAATAAGGGTCTTATCAAGCGAAACGTTCAGTCATTTTCTAAAAAAATAAAAATGTATATACTTTTTAACCGTAAATGCACATCTTGCACTAGGACAAGCGTTAATGTCGAGCCCTGCTTCGGTTTAAAAAGGTAAGGTAAGGCGAAAAACTCCATCTCATTTCTCGTTTGACTTTCTTTGCGCGTTCGCTTTGTAACCACTGGGTTTTTGAGGAAAACATTCCAGGATTTTAGTGGGAACCAATGGATTGAAGGACAAAAATTGCAGTTTCAATGCATCTTCAAAGGGCTCTACACAATCCCAGCCAAGGAATAATGGTCTTATCAAGCGAAACGTTCAGTCATTTTCTAAAAAAATAAAAATGTATATACTTTTTAACCGTAAATGCACATCTTGCACTAGGACAAGCGTTGATGTCGAGCCCTGCTTCGGTTCAAAAGGGTAAAGTAAGGCGGAAAACTCCATCTCATTTCTCGTTTGACTTTCTCTGCGCATTCGCTTTGTAACCACTGGGTTTTTGAGGAAAACATTCCTGGATTTTAGTGGGAACCAATGGATTGAAGGACAAAAATTGCAGTTTCAATGCATCTTCAAAGGGCTCTACACAGTCCCAGCCAAGGAATAAGGGTCTTATCAAGCGAAACGTTCTGTCATTCTCTAAAAAAATAAAAATGTATATACTTTTTAACCATAAATGCAGATCTTGCACTAAGACAAGCGTTAATGTCGAGCCCTGCTTCGGTTTAAAAAGGTAAGGTAAGGCGAAAAACTCCATCTCATTTCTCGTTTGACTTTCTTTGCACGTTCGCTGTGTAACCACTGGGTTTTTGAGGAAAACATTCCTGGATTTTAGTGGGAACCAATGGATTGAAGGACAAAAATTGCAGTTTCAATGCATCTTCAAAGGGCTCTACACAGTCCCAGCCAAGGAATAAGGGTCTTATCAAGCGAAACGTTCAGTCATTTTCTAAAAAAATAAAAATGTATATACTTTTTAACCGTAAATGCACATCTTGCACTAAGACAAGCGTTAATGTCGAGCCCTGCTTCGGTTTAAAAAGGTAAGGTAAGGCGAAAAACTCCATCTCATTTCTCGTTTGACTTTCTTTGCACGTTCGCTTTGTAACCACTGGGTTTTTGAGGAAAACATTCCTGGATTTTAGTGGGAACCAATGGATTGAAGGACAAAAATTGCAGTTTCAATGCATCTTCAAAGGGCTCTACACAGTCCCAGCCAAGGAATAAGGGTCTTATCAAGCGAAACGTTCTTTCATTCTCTAAAAAAATAAAAATGTATATACTTTTTAACCATAAATGCACATCTTGCACTAAGACAAGCGTTAATGTCGAGCCCTGCTTCGGTTTAAAAAGGTAAGGTAAGGCGAAAAACTCCATCTCATTTCTCGTTTGACTTTCTTTGCGCGTTCGCTTTGTAACCAATGGGTTTTTGAGGAAAACATTCCAGGATTTTAGTGGGAACCAATGGATTGAAGGACAAAAATTGCAGTTTCAATGCATCTTCAAAGGGCTCTACACAATCCCAGCCAAGGAATAATGGTCTTATCAAGCGAAACGTTCTGTCATTTTCTAAAAAAATAAAAATGTATATACTTTTTAACCATAAATGCACATCTTGCACTAAGACAAGCGTTAATGTCGAGCCCTGCTTCGGTTTAAAAAGGTAAGGTAAGGCGAAAAACTCCATCTCATTTCTCGTTTGACTTTCTTTGCGCGTTCGCTTTGTAACCACTGGGTTTTTGAGGAAAACATTCCAGGATTTTAGTGGGAACCAATGGATTGAAGGACAAAAATTGCAGTTTCAATGCATCTTCAAAGGGCTCTACACAACCCCAGACAAGGAATAATGGTCTTATCAAGCAAAACGTTCTGTCATTTTCTAAAAAAAAAAAAAAAAGTATATACTTTTTAACCGTAAATGCACATCTTGCTCTAGGACAAGCGTTAATGTCGAGCCCTGCTTCGGCTCAAAAAGGTAAGGCGAAAAACTCAATCTCATTTCTCATTTGACTTTCTTTGCGCGTTCGCTTTGTAACTTCTGGATCGGTACTTTCGCCTACGTCATTCATGCGTGATTACGTAATGCGTAATTTTTTTTATAGAAAATTACACATTGTTACGTTAGATAAGACCCTTATTCCATGGATGGGATCATGTAGAGCTATTTGAAGCTGGACTGAAACTGCAATTTGGACCTTCAACCCATTGGACACCACTGAAGTCCACTATATGGAGAAAAATTCTGGAAGACAGAAATATCTGAACATCTTGGATGACATGGGGTGAGTAAATTATCAGGAATGTTTTATTCTAGAAGTGATAATGTAACATTGGTTTACCTGCTAGGTGATGGAGTGGGAGGGAATGCATCCACATCATCATATATGTCTTGAGGAGGGTCTGTGTTGAATGAAGACATTTGAAAACAAAAGATTTCACAGTGGGTTTCATAGTTAATTTGAGGGTGTGTTGTATGAATCAAATGATTTTTTAACTTAATTACCTTCATGTGTAAATTGTGGAGGGGGAGCAATGCTGAAACAGATAGTTAGAAGTATATAAATATTTAAGATAATTGTATGGGGAAAAGCCAAATTTAATTTACAGTTAAATCTTTTTCTCTGAGGAAATCAAAGAAGGTTGAAGCCTTGGAAAAGGGACAAAGCAATTGTAAATCATCCACATTGCATATGGTTATGGTTAGAAAAGATTAGAAAAGCACTAATAACAGGAAGCTCAGAAGAATTTTCTTGAAGGTGCTTTTTGCCATTTTTCACACAGATTGGATTAATTGTGAAACGAACAATTAATCAGTTTGCTTTGTAAATGCAGCTGTGATTCGTCATTGAAAAGTAACACTGTTTCTGATTCCATCTTACTAATGTAAAAATTACTCGTTATTGTGGACTTGGCTTTTTCTCCTCTCAACCGAGCTTTTGAGCATTTCCAAGAAGTTGCGTGTTTTTAAGAAAGGCCTGGGATCTCCAATGCTATGGTTTCAGAGGAACGTAGTATGGGTGAGACAGATCCAAAATCCATAAAATTGGCCAAACAACAAAGCCAGGAATACAGGCACACACATATAATGCACACAGTACGCTAATAGTATTATATTATATTATATATTTTTTTCTTATTTTACCTGTTTGGATTAAGATTGGATTCAGGTATATCATCGTACAAATCATCATCTGGCGGTGGAGGTAAAACAACTATAAACAGCAGAGGGCAGACTTGTTCAAGTATTGCATCTCAAAATGAAACTTAAAATATTAAACTTAAACTTTACAGTCAGTAAGTTGAAAAAGGATTAGTTATGTTAAAACTTACTCCGCTGCCCATTCATATTCCTGAAATATTAAGGAGAAATATAAATTGTCATATAAATGTGAACAGCAGTATTTGCTTTGTAATTTCTAAAAAAAAGACTTTGTTACTATTTCTAGACTGGATAAGAGTCTAGAAAAGTGTTTAAAATGCCATCCAGATCAAATCTGCCTTTTCTCATTATTAGTTATTAGGGGAACTCTTTGGAATTGTGCAGAATCAATTTAAATGTGTTGAAATTAACTTTTGTTAGGAAGTGTTACAGGCTCTTACCCGTGATCTTCCATAGATTCTACGTCATCGTACACCTCTTCACTTTCCAAGCTATGAGGAAGAGACAGGCCTTGATTCTTCAAGACGCTGAAGTCGATCTCAACCATTTCCGTTTTAACATAGCCAACTGAAATACAGAGAAATGACTACAAATGAATCTTTTCTCAGGTGATCAGTGACCAGTTCACATCAAATATATATATATTTTTTGTTTTACAGTGTGAACTCTTACATGATCCATCTTGACTCCGGCCCAACCATTTACCCTCTGGATTGTCAGTGATTCGAATGATATCAACTGACTCGCCCCTCTTTATGGAGAGGTCATGTTTCCCACCCTTGCAGTCAGCTTTAGCTTTTACCTGATGAATAACTTGCAGGGGCGGTGTTATCTGAGGAAAGAACAAACCAGGTAAACAATACTTCATAATCACCAGAGCAAACCTCAATAGCTGGTTGGTAATAAGTGCTAAATATAGCTTTACTTACTTTAAACTTCTTAATTGCTTCTTTCTCTTTTTTCTCACGGTCTTTTTGATTTTTAACTTCTTTTTCTTGCTTTTTCTGCGGTTGACTTGCCTCTGCAGCAGACCTGTGGTAAAGCAAACCGTAAGCCAATTATTAGCCCAAAACACATGTAAACACTGTGTGTATCACTCTGTTCCAGGTGGGTGAGATGGCCACTATGCTTAAAGCATCTTACCTACTATCATCAAGATCCTCATATATCTCACCATCACTTCCACTTCCCTAAAAGGGGTGAGACATGAGACAGCTCACAACAAACTTTCTAAAAAATATATCTGTATGCCTTTAGTAAGTTTCTTACCTCGTTTTTATGTTCTGTAATGAGAAATAGGGAGAAAAAAAGATTTAAAATTAGTTTATTAATTGAATTTGATAACCTATTGCTTTTATCAATTTTGAAGGGGTCATCGCATGCCAATTTTCCGCAAGTTGATATGATATGATTCTTTAGGATCTTAATAAAAGTCTATAACATACTTTGGTTAAAAATTCTCATTTATAGTGAAAATAACACCCTTTTTAACACCCTGATAAAGGCAAGTTAGCCGCAATGTGTCGGTGCTCGTTTGCTGTTTTTAATGTTAAAGCCATGTTAATAAAGGCTTTTTATATTTTTTCCACAAGATTTTTGAGTCGATAAAAATTTTGGGGACATAAAAGAATCCCGTAACCAAAGAGCACCGTTTTATAGATTTCGCACCACAGCAGCATAATTTGCATACTTTTGGATTTATGAACACCCTTTTTACCTTATATTCACAGAAAGTATAAAACGAATGTATTTTTTTGTGTCTTCAGCGGCGACTTCTATGTTCATTATTACATCCGACAACAGAACACCTCAATCGCTTAGGAGACAGTCTTCTCTTCCCCTGCTCATTGAGACAATGGCGGACTGTTTATGGCTTACTCAGGGGTCTAAGGGGTCTAAATGTGTCAATCAACAACTGTGGGAACTGCCTTGGTCTGTGTGACGCCACACAGCAAAGAATTTAAGAATGGCTTGATTTAAGAAAGGGGTTATTATTTACATGGATAAAAAAAAATGGGTATATTTTTATCATTATAGGGTGGCTGTGTACACACACTGTCTGTTTTAACTATTTTTTTATTAAAAATTAGCACTTTTTTGACAAAAAAATATTTAGTGCAACTGTTTTTAACCTAAATAACTTAACTTAATAAAAGTTAAAACATTTTGAATTTGTAAATCAGGGTAAATTTAACTTTTTTTTTTTTTTGTCTTCTGGGAAACATGTAACAAGTAACATCTTCTGTAGCCTTTGAAGGCCGGTACTAAATGAAAAGAATATGATATTTAGG
Organism: Garra rufa; assembly: GCF_049309525.1. Classification (NCBI taxonomy): domain Eukaryota; kingdom Metazoa; phylum Chordata; class Actinopteri; order Cypriniformes; family Cyprinidae; genus Garra; species Garra rufa. The sequence goes on along the minus strand of NW_027394325.1, from coordinate 9,387 downwards.
CAAAATAGGAAAAACACATCTCCATTCTGTTAAAAAAAGTTTTCACCCCCTGGCTTTTCCTTCTGTAGCATCAATAAGTGTTTGAACCTTTTGTAATAGTTGCATATGAGTCCCTGAGTTGTTCTCAGTGTGAAAAGATGGATTTCATAATCATACAGTCATTGTTGGAAAGGGTTAAAATACACAAAAATGCTTAAAAAAAACTAACAAAAAATGTGTGGGACCTAAAGGATTTTTCTGAGGAACGGTGGGCAGTTTAACTGTTCAGGACAAACAAGGGACTCATGAACAACTATCACTAAAAACAAAACAAACAAAAAAATACAGCTGTGGATCATTCAGGTTACAACACAGTAATAAGAATCAAGGGGATGTGAACTTTTGAACTGGGTCATTTTTATAAATTCAATTATTATTTTCTCTTGTGGACTATGTGTAAACATCTTTTATGTGAAATGACTTATTCAGGTCAGTACTAAATTACATTTTACAGATTCTGAAAGGAGGGTGTAAAGTTTTGACCTCAACTGTAATTATCAGGTATTGGTTTTAAAATGACTCCCATTCAATAACAAATAGGTAGGTCTTACCCATTCTAAAGCTATCCACATCATCATAATTTTCATCTTGAGTTCTGCGGACAGAAATGAGATGGTGAATTATCAACAAATTCAGATGTTAAAAAACGGTGAACATTTGGTCACAGTGCTAAGCAAGGCATTTCTGTGTTACTCACATAGGTCCTGGAGGTCGTGGGGGCAGGTTGGGACGTAAGTGTTGCGAGGGCAGGGGCGGAGGTGCCTGACTACTGGGGTGAGAGGCGGGTGGGGGAGGGGGAGTTACATTCTTTGGTCCAGAACCTGCAGGAAAACAGTTGACCTCATGACCAGTTCACCCAAATTGTCATCATTTACTCACCCTCAGAACACAGTTAAAAGGTCATGCGGGGTTGTATCAACATGACGTATTAATTTTTATTTTCAGGGTGAAGAAAAATAAATTACAGAGAATTATGAAGCTTTGACCACAGTTAAATCATTAGATCTTTTTTTATGGTGCAAAGAGCAAAACCTGGTCCTGTACTGTACATGATCTCACGATTATCACAAGTTAAAAATGAAAGCTATCTTTAAAACTATGTTCCCATTTTAAATTAGCTTCCCTGTTTTTTTTTTCACTGACTTCAGCTCTCAAGTGAAAAGAGAAACTCAAATAAGGAAGTTAGCTCAGCGCATGCAGGAAATCTTGAATTTCCAATATGTTGTTATTGCTGATACCAGATGCACCTGAATGTTCATTTCACGATGGTGTGCTCTGATGCCGGTTCAGATGCTTGATAGTGTATTGTGTGTTAACTAAAATACAATAAACAATAAAGATTAAAAACAAGTTTGCTGCAGTATGTCAAAGTGCATAAATTAACAGTATCTAACCTTTCAGTACAGTCATGTGATGTTCCTCATTTGAACATAAATTACTGACTAAGATAAGCATCTGCTCACAGTTTCTCGTCTTTATGACTTTATGGTGCTTGTTTTATTGTGCGTGCTTGCTAACCGTCTCAGAGCTGTCACAAGTAAAACCACGGAAACCACTTTGGCCTAAAGTCTACTCTTCTGTGCTTGAGAATGAGCAGTGGCTCTTTTGCGTACAAGTCTTTGTGGCTTTGATGTAACTGATGAAGTGTTTACTGCCTATTGTTTTGTTACCTCAGATGCTGCTGTAAAGAAAGCTTGTGCCTTTTGTGCTAGACAGGCAGTACTTACTCTCGGTTGTAGCCTCGGAGCCCTTCTTGAACTTCTCAAGGTTGACCTTGGGTGGTCTGTTGGGTTTGGCTGGAGCAGTGCCCAGAGCGTAGCTATTGGGTAAAGGTTTCTTCTTGGGAGCTGAAGGATCATCGTTGGCTGCCTGTACTGGAGGCCCAGATGATTTTCTTGGAAAGTTGGGTTTATTAGGTGCTACGGGCTTTGAGACTGGCTCAATGGCACTTGGTACTTTAGCACCTTCTTTAACACCTTCCTCTAGTTTGTTAAAGCTATTTTTAACACGGAAACTTGATGGTTTCACATGAGATACTGAGGAAGGTTTTACAGCAGGCTCCACGTTGCTGCTTTCCTCCGGCTGCTGGCGTAGCTTAGCCATGGTGCTTTTCGGTTTGGGTGCTAAAGGCATTTTTGGAGGAGTGGGATTAGGGCTTGTGCCGTTGTCTTCAGCTTTCGGGACTTCTTTGACCCAAGGTGGTTTTGCTGTAGAAGCCATTAGCTTCGGGCTCATCACCTTTGGATCATTCGCCATGATGCTTGAGGGAGGTTTTTGTAGTGGTACCTTGGGGAATGGGGCCTTTGGAGTCTCAGGGTCCAGGGACGAGTCTGGTGGTTTGGGTTTGACGGGAAGTTTAAAGTTGACTTTGTTGTTCTCTTGTGTGTTTTCAAACCTAGTCCCAAAAGCTTTTAACTTTGGAGGTTCATGCATGTCTGGAGCGCTTCTAGCTGTGTTGACTGTGCTCTTAGGTTTAGGGACAGTTGAGGTAGTAGTTCCACTGGATAGGCTAGATTCAAGAACAGGCTTCTTAGCAGGCACCGGGCCTGAAGACAAGGTGGGTTGGACAGGTGGTTTTGGACGAATACCTGGAGCCCCTTCTGTAGATACACTTCCTGCTTGGAAGCGAGCCATGATAGCTTTCACGTCGGACTTGTTGTCCTGCAAAGATTGAAAGTCAAAGTTTGAGGAACCAAGACAAACCTGGGCATAGTGTTTACATCCCTATTCGTGTTCTCGTCCTTCTGGTTTAGCTTTTATCTTTGAGTGATTACTAGTATGCATCAGGTTTTGTTACATTTAAATTGATGTATTTTATGACGCTTTTATTCAAAGCTATTGACATTACATTCAAAAACCATGACCTCGGTACCATATTGTTTGAGAGCAAAAAACGACAAAGAAAGCAGATGAAAGTGCACCACCATGAGCGTTAGAAGCCAAAACTGGGACAAAACATATATTTGTGACCCTGGACCACAAAAGTCTTAAGTAGCATGGGTATATTTGTAGCAATAGCCAAAAATACATTGCGTGGGTCAAAATGATACATTTTTCTTTTATGGCAAAAAATCATTAGGATATTAATTAAAGATCATGTTCCATGGAGATATTCTGTAAATTTCCTACCATAAATATATTAAAACTGAATTTTGAAATTAGTAATATGCATTGCTAAGAACTTAATTTGGACAGCTTTAAAAGGTGATTTTCACCCTCAGATTCCAGATTTGAAAAAAGTTGTATCTCGGCCAAATATTGTCATATCCTAAAGCTTATTTTTTCGACTTTTAGGTGATGCATACAACTCAGTTTCAAAATATTTGACCCTATAACTGGTTTTGTGGTCCAGGGTCACATTTAGTCGCACAGATTTCATGACCAAAACTAGTCTGTTACATTCCCTGTTGAAAAAAACAGCATAGGCTGGTAAGGTATGTTTTGAAGCATGCCAGCTGGTTTAAGCTGGTTCCTTAGTTGGTCATGAGCTGGTTTAAGCTGGTTGTTTAGGACCAGCACTAACCAGCTTAAACCAGTTCATTACCAGCTTATAACTAGCTCAGGACCCACTTAAACCAGCTAATAACCAACAAAGGACCAGCTTAAACAAGCTCAAACCAGCTGCCATGCTTCAAAACATATCTAACCAGCATATGTTGTTTTTTTCAATCGCAATTGCATGGTTCAGTTGGGTAACAGTGTTTTGTAAATCTCTTTCAGGGTTTTCCTTCCTATAGGCCTCAACAGCTCATAACCGAAACAGACTTTGTGACTACCATGGAGCGTTACGGTAAGAGTTCATTTGGAATTTAAATGTAAATAAATTGTATCATAACTGTTTATCTTGTTCACATTGTTCATTGACAAGCATGCCTAGAGTTTGTTGGCAAATGTACAAACTAACACCAAAAACCAATATAATCTTTTCACACTAAAAATATTGAAAAAGTAAATTTAACACAATATGAATAATACTGGGAATAATACTACAAACTTGACATCATAGCAGTATAAAATACTAAAACTCAGGTTTACATACTTTCAGTGTCTTATTGAATGTCTATTCTGTTTATATTTTTGAATTAGGGTTCAGAAATTTTTGTTGAACTGTCGACTAACTCTGTACAAGGATTTATCATATTTATGTTCATTACTTAGACAACGGAACTATCTGTAATATATCTAGTAAACAACAGAGATATTTGACATTTAAGTCACATTTCAAGTTAAAAGATATCTAAAAAATGTCTTTTACCTCTGATTCTGGGTCTTCACTAGAACTTAGCACACTTGATTTTTCTATCAAAGCGGTTTGTAGTCAACTGCACTGAGCATGAGAACTGTCTGTGATCACACAGGAACTGAGAGCATTTATCATACCAAACTAGCAGGAAGTTGCTACGCTCACTATTGTAGAACTAATATACAAAAGAAATGAAAATACTTTTTTCTAGTATATATAAATAACTTGTGATAGATGTATGAAGGCCACAGTGAAATGCAGGAAACAGTGAAATGTTACTTTATAACCAAAACATAACTTTAGCTTTTAAAGCCAGTTTGCCAACTGCTCGCCATTCAAATTTCACGCAATTTGATGCAAATCTCTTTCTGGAAAAAAAAAACGTCATTTAGGTGTCTGCAATAGCCTGTGTTCCTGATGTGTTCCCAGGATGTTTTACCCAGATACCTCAAGGCTTTATGTCTTTGGTTTCAGAGAAACAAGCTCCTCTGGACCAGTGTTAACATGTCTGGCGATACAAAGCCATACACGAGAGACTCTGGGCAACTAGTGTGACGCACCCTTGGTAACAAGTGTTTGAATCAGGACAGACCTCTCACCAGGAAGAGCTGATAAGCTCTGGACTAGCTTCTAATGTGACTGGCCTGACCCAGAGGTACACACTGTGCTGTTGACTCACTGAGCAAAAAAGAGAAACTGTTAGACACAGGAACTAACATTGGTCAACCAATTACAATATCACTATGCTCTTGACAAACAACAGTGCTGCAGACTTTTCACATGCAGCACTTCAGTATATGGATTGACATTATAGGCCACATTTTTAAAAATGTATGAATGTATGTATGTGTCGCTGTAAGAACATACTGTTAAATTTACAGTAAAAAGGCTGTGGTTGTCAAATTATTATTATTTTTTTTTTTGTATTTTACAAATTATAACTGTAAATGTTTCAATTAGTGATCTACATAAGTATGAAAATCCGATTTCATTGTCAGTAACCTGTCATGGACAGTATAGACAATGCAGAGGGTCATAAACACAAAGACAAAATGCCGTTAGGCTAACTCACACGACTCACACGACACTAATGTAATGCAATAAACATTAACTAAAAACTCCCCAATGTATATTACTGATAGAAAACAAACCTATTTAAAGAAAATAATCATATGTGATACGTTATTGCTTCTGGAAATGTCTGTAAAACCATACCTTTGAAGTTTGTTAGGTTTTAAATTGTAAGACAATAGTCTGTTTAAACTAAAAACAAAATGTATTAGGTGTGGTGACATTAGACTTTGCTCCATTCACATGCATGACAAAAACAGTGGGAAGTTTATGATCCAAAAATCATATGGTAACAGTTTGATATCTTAGCTCAAAACAAAGAACTCAAACTTGAAAGCTCAGGGTCTGTAGTAGTTTAGATATTTTAACAAATTATTATTTGTTATTTACACTTTTAAAAGTGCAGGGTTGTTTCAACCCAAAATTGGGGAAAAATATGTGACACTGGAGCACAAACCAGTCATATGGGTTTTTTTATTTATTGAGATGTATATATTTATATTTAAGCTGAATAAATACGCTTTCCATCGATGTGGGGTTTGTTAGGATAGGACAATATTTGGCTGAGATAAAATTATTTGAAAATCTGAAATCTGAGGGTGCAAAATATATATATATATATATATATATATATATATATATATATATATATATATATATATATAGAGAGAGAGAGAGAGAGAGAGAGAGAGAGAGAGCATTTAAAGTTGTTCAAATTAAGTTCTTTGCAATGCATATTACTAATTACAAAAATTAAGTTGTGATATATTTATGGTAGGAAATTTACAAAATATTTTCATGGAACATGATCTTTACTTAATATCCTAGTGATTTTTGGCATAAAAGAAAAATCGATAATTTTGACCCATACAATGTATTTTTGGCTATTTCTACAAATATACCTGTGCTGCTTACGACAGGTTTTGTGGTCCAGGGTCACATATGCTCAAACCCAGCCACTGCGTTAAATTTTTAAGTTACATTTTTAAGTTACATTTTTTAACCCAACTGTTGGGTTTGTCCGTATTTTACCCAAGTTTGAGTTGAAACAACCCAGCATTTTTTAGTGTACATTTTTTTTTTATAAAAATACCAGTATATAAATGTTCCATGCTTGGGAGCAGATAGGCTCAAAATCTATAATTTCTGGCTAGAGTTTTCCAGTTGCAAATGTTAGTTTAACATAATAAACTACTCTTGTATTTACTCTGCTTGTGTGAACAAGCACTAAAAACCTTGAGACATCATTTGTTTGCAGATGCCACTTGGATTGATGGTTTGTTATCTAATGCAGTGAGATCACACAAAGAGCATGTCAATGTAATCTCAGACATGGCCTCAGGTTCAGTGCAACTGACATCAAGCGGCTGTCATGGAAAAATCAGCTGTGCTGGAGTGAAGACCCAGAGTCAGAGGTAAATGTAATTCAGTTAATTGTCAAAACAAGTGTATATTTGTATATAAGTGTTTGTAAGGAGAAGTTCACTTCCAGAACAAAAATTTACAGATACAGACTCATCCTCTTTTCATCCAAGATGTTCATGTCTTTCTTTCTTCAGTCATAAAGAAATTATGGTTTTTGAGGAAAACATTTCAGGATTTCTCTCCATATAATGGACGTCTGTGGTGCCTGTGAGTTTAAACTTCCAAAATGCAGTTTCAAAGAGCTCTAAACGATCCCAGTCTAGGAAAAAGGGTCTTATCTAGTGAAACAATCAGTTATTTAAAAAAAACAAAACTACAATTTATATAGTTTCTAACCTCAAACACTCGTCTTGTCTAGCTCTGTGTGTACTCTGTGTACTCCGGTTCAATATAGAGTATGTCGAAAAACTCCCATCCTATTTTCTCCTCCAACTTCAAAATTGTCCTACATTGCTGCAGAAATACCAATCAGTGTTTACAAAGTGAATGTGCAAAGATCAAACGGCATTTACAAAAAAGGCAATTTTCCTCAAAAAACATAATTTCTTTACGACTGAAGAAAGAAAGACATGAACATCTTAGATGACAAGGGGGTCAGTAAATGATCTGTAAATTTTTGTTCTGGAAGTAAACTTCTCCTTTAAAGTACGCTGTATTGAATCGTATTGCTCCAAGAAATCTTGACTTGTGATATTGTGAAGCCTTTTTTATACTATTTTTTTCTCTTTACTCCAAAAGTAAAATAGATCATTGTCTTTGTAACTGCCATAGTATGTCTAAAACAAATAACCTTAAAATGTTATATAGTAATAAAAAAGCATTCCTTTTTTTACGCATTTAAAAATGAGTTCTAACATCTAGCGAGATCAAAAGAGAGTCCCTTTTTATTTATTTATTAATGGCTGTTACTGCTGACAACAGCTGTACTGTTGAAGGCTCCCGACATGCAAAGCAGTCTCACAAAAAGTCCATAGTTCCGTTCTTTGGATGGATGATTTGTGTAATGTGTGTTTTGAATATGACACCTTGTATGCGTTAACACGTGCCTAACAAAGAGCCAATCGATGTTCTGTGTGTATTCTCAGATGGTTATGGAGAACCTTAGATGACCATGAGAAAGTGATTTGGGAGATCCCACATTGTGACTGTGATGCGATTTGAGACAGGTGTGCTACAGTGGTTTCACTTTGTTAATGTGGTATTATTGAGCTGAATCTGTGACCACAGCGAGCAAAACCAGATGTAAAATTAAACTGGTCTGTGGCACAGCCATTCAGCGATTCATTGAAGGTAAGATGCGTCTACAGTGTAGGCAATGAAACCAGATGGCCGAAGAATTTAAGAGAAACTTAAGTGTGTGTTCAGATGAAGAGGAACCGAGTTGTGTCGGTGAAGCAAAAACTGGCCAAACATTACACAATCTTTTTTTACACAATCTAATTTTGCAAAAATCCCCTAAATGTTCTCTAGATGAAGTTTAAGCATTTTTAGATTGTGAATTTCTGTGAAATTTTGTAACAAATGCAAATTAAATTTTTAATAGCATGCTATTTTGTGTGCATTATCTTTTACTTATCAATTCAACAAACAAAGCCTATGATAATGGAAATTAAAAGCATACACATGAAAGTAACATGAGTTAATAAGTAGACAAACTATCAGATAAACGTAGTGTGCTAGGAAAGACTATTTATGCACAGAATAACTGATTTTATACTATACATTTATCAGAACCAGTATCTCTAAAAAAAAATGCTATAAAGTTAGAAATATATGAAATATATGACAATTCAGGGATGAAACCAGAAAGAGCACTCACCATGGTGGTAGAGCCCAAAAAAATATCCTCTCCCAGATGTTCACATGGACTGGTAGCTCACAACCAGACTGATGAATGTGTTTCAGTTTGCTTTAGTTTACTTGTGACTGCAAATGCCTGCCCACTTCTGGCTACTTCCTCTATCTACTGGCAGACCGCTGCACTGTCATCACAGGAAGACCTATCTCTCCCTCATCAAATCTATTTGCCTATCCCGTACTGCACAATTGCTCTTTCTATACTCACATATTCACATGCTGTATGCTCAGAACTATAAGAATACTATAAGAACATATATAAATACTTTGAAGCATGTTGATTTTATTTTTTATCTTAATTAGCTTAATACGAGTTATATTCACATGATAAACGTGAGTTGAGGTCAAAGGTTCACATACACCTTGTAGAATCTGCAAAATGTTAATTATGTGATCAAAATAAGAGGGATCATACGAAATGCATGTTATTTTTTATGTAGCACTGACCTGAATAAGATATTTCACATGAAAGACACACTCTAAAAAAACGCTGGGTTAAAATAACCCAAATTGGGTTATTTTGGTAACCCAACGCTGGGTCAAATATGGACAAACCCAGCGTTGGGTTATTTTAACCCAAATTGTTGGGTTAAATCTTTGACCCAACACGTTGGGTTGTTTTATTTACCTAGACTGTTGACAAAAAAAATACTACGTTGCTGGTTGAAAACAAACCTGAAATATTTAATAATAAAGAGAATAAACAATAATCAAAGAGAATTACTTGAGACAACAAAAAAAGAGACAAAATG
>NW_027394324.1:30638-90489 GCF_049309525.1 Garra rufa | reverse complement strand
AACACAAAACTGTAAAGAGCACAATTTGGCTTTTTAATTAACTCTATGGTGAAAAACACAAAAAACCATGTTTTGTAATCGACCTTCAGACGAGTGTTTAAAGGGATGGTTTGGAGCAGAATTGACTTCATTGCTATGCACTCCGAAGCCCATCTAAATAACCCAACCGAAGTTTTTTTTTTTACCTTAGTCGAACATTTATGGAGATATTAGAGTTTTTCGAATTGCTTGTTACAGGAGTGAATGGTACAAGTGATGTATCTCGTAAATTTCACCACTAAACGTGCAAGTAATCTTACCAAACTTGTACAGTAGTGTAAATAGGTTATGTACTCACAAAACGCTGCATCAGAACATTTGTAAGTCCACCATGAGTGTTTTAAAAACACGTTTTACACGAGAACTACTAGTCTCAAAAACTACAAATGGCGACACGTCGACGTCACTTCCCTGGTTTGAAAAAAGCACGTAAAAGTCCTCCTACAAGTTGACATGCACACAGATGTAGTAGGAGGACTTTTACGTGCTTTTTTCAAACCAAAAGTCGACTTGTAGTTTTTGAGACTAGTAGTTCTCGGGTAAAACGTGTTTTTAAAACACTCATGGTGGTATATAACCTATTTACACTACTGTACAAGTTTGGTAAGATTACTTGCACGTTTAGTGGTGCAATTTACGAGATACATCACATGTACCATTCACTCCTGTAACAAGCAATTCGAAAAACTATAATATCTCCATAAATGTTCGACTAAGGTAAAAAAAAAAAACTTTGGATGAGGTATTTACATGGGCTTCGGAGTGCATAGCAATGAAGTCAATTCTACTCCGAACCATCCCTTTAAAGGGGTCATCAGATGCCCACTTTCCACAAGTTGATATGATTCTTTAGGGTCTTAATGAGAAGTCTATAACATACTTTGGTTAAAAATTCTTAATGGTAATGTAAAAAAAACACTCTTTTTACCTTGTTAAAATCATGTTCCTTTAAATGCTAATGAGCTCTGCTCGCCCCGCCCCTCTCTGACATGGGATGAAAAGCCGTAATGTTTACTTTACAGCATTTAGCTGCGAAACTTGCCTACAAGCACCTTATTAAGAAAGGCCATTTGCAAATTTGCATAAAAAACCCTTATAGTCACTTCTGCTGCGGGTGAAGCTGCATCAGGAATGATTCACACAAACATAGACGCATATGTGGATCGGGATCGGAGCTTTCTTTTCAAAAACGAAAGTAACATTAATCCTGGCTCAGATGTCGGGATTAAAGGTTGTATCAGCGATTTCAAGCCTAAAACAAAGTGTCAAATTCAGCTGACCTTTCTTCACGATCCGCTCGCTGCCTGCCCCATAAATCGACTGTAAAAAAAACCGCGTCTCTCTGGTCAGCCTAGGGTCCGAAAAATGCCAAAAAAACAATCGGTGCTATCAACTAATCCACGCAAAACCCCCCCTGACGGTGGTTGGAACACTGTTTGTTTTCCTGTGAAAAGGTTGGTAGCACCGATTGTTTTTTTGGCATATCTCGGACCCTAGGCTGACCAGAGAGACGCGTTTTTTTTTACAGTCGATTTATGGGGCAGGCAGCGAGCGGATCGTGAAGAAAGGTAAGCTGAATTTGACACTTTATGTTTCAGGCTTGAAATCGCTGATACAACCTTTAAATGAACACTGCTATGTTCATTATTACATCCAACAACAGAGCACCTCAATCACTCAATTAGAGTCTTCCTCTGCACCCGAGTCACACAATGGTGAACTGAGTTGGACTGTTTCAGCTCGGTGGGGGCGGGTCTAAGGTAAGGCGCTCGTGTCAATCAACTATCATGGGAGGGGCCTCTGTCTGTGTGTCGTCACACCCACAAGAAGCTGAGAATGAGCTGATTTTAAAATGGGGATATTACTTCTAAAGATAAAAAAAAAATACCACTGGGTGGATTTTTATCATTGAAGGGTGGTTGTAAGTAAGTTTTGAATCCGATGACCCCTTTCATTTTGTTCGGCTTTGGCCAAGAATTTTCATTTCGGTGCATCCCTAACTGACACCATAAAGGCTGCAGTGTAATTTTCCCCCAACTAAGCATTTAAAGAATTTCGGTGAAGCTTTTAAATAATCCTGTGAATCATGAAACGAATCAATTTGTCGTTTAAACAAAGATTCACAGCACTACAAAGATGCTTTTCAGTAAACCTCTGAAACAAATACTGCTCTGAAATGACTACCAACGAAGCGCCCGCTGGTCAAGCGTGACCTTTCAGAGGACAGATGCCTGCGGTTACTGCCGTGGCTGTTTGGAGCGAGAGCTTTTATCTCACCTCTGTCTGATCAGACTCAAAGAGCCCGTGACCGATCTGAACCGTGACCTTTCTCCTTTCTCCCCCCACCACAGCAAACAGACGTGATGACAGTTCAGCGGCGAGACACGGCTTCCGCTTCTCAGAATTCAGCCTAGAGCGGCATTTACAGGCCGGGCATGTTGCAGCAGAGCCTCTGGCCACCCACGCATTACTGTTACCTTAACTAATGCATCTCTAGACAAGCATACTTCCCGGAGACTTCAAGGAATACCGCGCCTAAAAATAACAAACCATGTCATCATTTACTCACATGTCTATGTCTGGTGCCTAAACACTCGGGTCAAAGACTAAATAGGGTTTTGAAGCATCAATATATGCACTATATTGTTTACATGGTTTGCACTCTCTACCATGTGCCCTTACTTCTTGTGTTTTTCATTTTATATATTATATGTTTATTTGTATTTATTCATTTTTTTTAATTCTACCTTTGTATTTAATGTTACTTGTGTGCACCATGGGTCTGAGAGTAACGCAATTTCAATTCACTGTATGTCCTGTACATGTGGCAGAATTGACAATAAAGTTGACTTTGACTTACATTAATTATTATTATTTCCAATGCATGTATTGCATTTGTTTATTAATCATCGTTATTGTTAGTTTATAAAAATACAGTCATTGTTCATTTTTTGTTCATGTCAGTTCACAGTGCGTTAACAAACACAACTTGTGATATTTATAGTGCATTAATAAATAGTATTGTTTATTCTTAGTTCATGTTAACTAATGTAGGTAGTGTTGCCAAAACTTTTATCCATACATTAGATTAGAATGTGTTTAGTTTAATTTAAAACATTTCTTAGCAAAAATAATGATACATTTTTACCATGATATACTGACAGCAGCCATTAAAATGTCAATCAGTGTAACAATATTTCAGATAAAAATCTAGTCAAATTTAGATCAAGAATCATTAATGATCTACTTAAGAACCTACTTAAGGATCACAGCCCTCATAAAATAAATCATTGCTCATTTAAATTTAATATCTGCTACTTTCCTTTAAACCACCTATGTGTCAGCAATCATTTAAAACAATAATTTAAATTTAATAAAACTGTAGTTCATTTAGTTATTATATAATTTTATATATTTTAACCAAGTCAGAAGAAGCATGTTGCTTTATTTTTATATAAATATTTCTGCTGCGTTAAATGATGATTAAACATTATTTTATCCTTTTTTACACAAAAGCTATTCAAGCAGACACTTGCTTGTATTTAATATGATTTCTATCTATACAGAATCACTTTTGTAAATTTTATTTAATTAAAGCCAGGAAAAATAAATCAAAATGAATTGCATACACAATAAAAGTTTTTGTTTACGTAATATATGCATGTGTACTGTGCATATGTATTATGCATATATAAACACACACACATGAATTTCCATAGATATATTTTTATTCATATAGTTAATATTATATAAAAAATATTTAAAATATAAATCTGTGCATGTGTGTGTATTTATATATAAATAATAAATATACACAGTGTACACACAGATATTGTGTAAACAAAAACTTTTATTAAACTTTTTTTAAGCGACTAATCGCGATTAACTTTTGGCCCGGCATTACATTTATTGCAAACACCAAAACTGGACGTCTTTGACCCACTTAAATTGGACAATGAGCTAAATTTCACCTTAGTTTTGTTTTGTAATAAGAATGTTTAAATTTTGCAGTATTACTGCTTGCATTTAATTCAGATGTTTAATTTTTTCTTTTTTATATTTCTGTTGTGCTGAAAGATGATGGAACATTATTTCATCTTTTTTTTTACCAACGTTATTTGAAAAATTAAAGTAGACACTTTGCTTGCATTTAATATGCTTTCAAAGTATATAAAATATCTTTTTTTAGAAATTTTATTTAATTAATACCAGGCAAAGCATTAATCCAAATTAATTGCATCCAAAATAAAAGTTTTTGTTTACGTAATATATGCATGTGTACTGTGTATATTTATCATGCATATATAAATACACACACACACACACACAGTGTATATTATGAAAATATTTACATCTATTTCCATAGATATATTTTTATTCATATAGTTAATATTACATATACATATATATAAAATATAAACATATTTTTTTCTTAAATAAATCTATGCATGTGTATTTATATATACACATAATAAATGTACACAGTATATACACATATTCTTGTGTAAAAATAGGACATCTTTGACCCTCTTAATTTGGACACTGAGCTAAATTTCACCTTTTGTTTTGTAATAAGGGTGTGTAACTTTTTTTTTTTCTTTTTTGGGCTGTGCATATAATAACAGGTACATAACGTAATTGTTTTAAATTAAAATGATTTGTTACCCTGCTAGACATTTGTTTTGTATTACACGTTTTTTGAAATAAGCATTTTGTTATGTTATATGTGACCCTGGACCACAAAACCAGTCTTAAGTCGCTGGGGTATATTTGTAGCAATAGCCAAAAATACATGGTATGGGTCAAAATTACTGATTTTTCTTTTATGCCAAAAATCATTAGGAAATTAAGTAAAGATCATGTTCCATGAAGATTTTTTGTAAAATTCCTACTATAAATATATCAAAATGTAATTTTTGATTAGTAATATGCAATGTTAAGAACCTAATTTGGACAACTTTAAAGGTGATTTTCTCAGTATTTTGATTTTTTTGCATCCTCAGATTCCAGATTTTCAAATAGTTGTATCTCGGCCAAATATTGTCCTATCCTAACAAACCATACATCAATAGAAAGCTTATTTATTGAGCTTTCATATGATGTATACATCTCAGTTTTGTAAAATTTAACCTTATGACTGGTTTTGTGGTCCAGGGTCACATATATGCAGAAATTTGAATATATATCCAGAGCATAAATAAATAAAATTTTGTTGACATATTAGATTTAAAGGTTTTTTTTTTTTTTTTTACAAAAGGGATTGTGGATTTCAATTTGAATGGCTGAATAAATCAGGAAATACTGTAAACATGCAGAAAAAAATAGATTTACACTATGTTTTAGCAATAAAATGTTATAAAAAGTAAGATTAACTAAGAATTATATATAAACAAACGCCTCAGTGAAAACCTTCAGAATATAGACAGGAAAAAAAAAGTTTTGGTGTATGCAAATACTACTAAAGTGAATTAAAAAATTGTTTTGTCAAGACAGCTTTTAAAATTATGTATTGCATTTGAAATGTACAGATGCATATGTAACAAAATACACTTAAATGTAACCCTGGACCACAAAACCAATAATAAGTAGCGTGGGTGGTATATTTGTAGCAATAGCCAACATTGTATGGGTCAAAATGATCTTTCTTTTATGCCAAAAATTATTAGGATGTTAAGTTAAAATAATGTTCCATGTCGACACTTTGTAAATTTCCTACCATAAACATTTCAAAACTTCATTTTTGATTATTAATATGCATTGCTAAGAACTAAGAGCCATTTTCTCAATATTTAGAACGATCCATACATTAAAGGAAAGCTTATTTATTCAGTTTTAAAAAAATCACCCCTATGGTTTTGTGGTCCTGGGTAACAAATGTGTATTTTTGTCTGTTTCTTTCCACTAGTCTGAAAGAAAAAATGTTATTGAAATCTCAAAACTAAAACCAGTTTGTGAAAAAACAACGCTTTTTCCAGTAATCACTCATAAGCGCTTTCCACAAACGCTGGCTGTGAATTGCCCTTCAGCATGAGCAAACAACACCGGTTAGTTTTCTAGGTGAAAGATATTAAACAATAAATCACAGACACCATAAGAGCATATAAATGATGCAAACACAGATCATCTCCGGTCTGTCCTGAGCAACAGAGCATCATCTCACATATCTAGCATGTGATCTCACTAACCGGATACACACAGGCTTTTGAGCCTTTGTCAGCGAAGATCTCTCATATATGCAATGCTTTTCATCACAGCTAATGATATTTGCAACAACAACAAAAATTCTAAGCATAGCCACAAATCTAAAATTAATTCACAAAGAAAGCAGCTGATAATTATAAAGAGCCAAAACATGATTTTGATGGTTTATTTTCAAGACTTTTTTTGTATTTTGCATTCTCAAAACCAGATCCAATATACTAGAATGCACTAAATAAAAAAAAAAGATTAAGCTTTCAGGAAGTGAATTCTGCAAATAGTAGTTTTCATATTCTTTATCGCTTCATCTTATGTTTCGATGTTTATCAGTAACGGAACAAGCTTAAAATGTGAAAAAAAAAATCTTTAGTATGATTCTGATCGCACTGGTTTTTAATAAGTGTGAATAGTGATAACTCATAATAAAACCTTATCTTAAAGCTTTAGGCTACACAGCATGTGTTAAAAATACCATAAAAATACATTAAATCTCCAACAAAAAGCTTATTTCACTTTACATATACTTTTTGATGAGTGGAGGTTGACCACATTTTTAAATAATAATTGCTAATTATGATATACAGACATACCAAAGGGAATTTTTGTAAGGTTTGAGCTTGTAAAATGAACCGGCTGAAAGAAAGACAGACAGAGGGACAGATAGACATGCTGCCCTAAAAAAGTAAACCATGCCAGCCACTAAAATAAGATATATTTGCATTTATTTTACTATATTATTTATAATAGTTTAATATGCAATTTCTAAAAATAATTGTTTATGTATTTTCTATTTTTAATATTATTTATGTCTCTATTTTTACCAGTTTAACTATAGTAAAATAACTGCAGCAATTGTACTGCGGCAGAAAGTATAGTCATTTTTTGTAAGGGAATTTGTTTCAATGTAACCGCGGCGCTTTCATTGAGCTGCAAATGTTACAGTGTTTCATTTTCCAACTCTCAGATTCCAAACAAACAGTTACAATGTTGCAATCCAGCCGAACACGCGCGCGCACAGCCCCGCTCATCACAGACCCGCGCGGTACCGTTACATTCACACGCGGCTCGTCTCCGCGACCGGTGTCGGTGTCGGTCGGAACCGGAGGGTCTGGACACGTAGGAAATGTCGCGGATCTCGGACGGGCCGCTTGGTCTGAAGCGCGTTTCTCTTTGCAAACCAACATTGAACACAACCCCCACGTGTTATATATTACCTTGCTCCGGATCTGACCGGACGTGGAGACCTTCCGAATGAGTTTCTGCGGGGACCCGTGCTCTTGCTCCGGCTCGCTGTCCGACGATTCGGCCTCAGCAGCAGCAGCACCGACCGCCGCCATCCTGCGCTCCAGCCCCCGGGATTCACACTCACAGACGTGTTCCAGCGGGACCGGCCTCACAGCGCCGCCACACGGACAGACAGAACACTGCAGCCGGGAGAAGCGCAGAGCGTGCGCCGCCTACCGGACCGAGCTGTTGGAACTGAGACTGTATATGAGTAGCCTTAAAATATTACAAAACATATTTTACAAACAAGAGCACATATATCCTCCTTACATGTCAGGGGTAATGCAGATGGACGAAATAATATAACTAGATAAAAAAGACTTTAAGTTGGCTTGAGAAAGCCGGACCAGAACGTTTTAGGTTTGATGTTTTTTTTTAAGTTTTAAAGTTCAAAAAAGTTTAAAAAGTTAATTAATTACTTTTAAAATTTTAGGTTTGACGGTTTTCGGTCTGAAATAGTTTGACGTTTAAAGTAGTTTTAAAAGCTTAAAGTTTGATTAGCATTTTGCTAGCATGATTTTATCTCAATTAGCATGTTCCTAGCATGGTTAGCAAGTTACTAGCATGTTTCTAGTATGATTAACAAGTTGTTAGCATGTTTCTGCTATGCTTAGCATGCAGCTAGCATGATTTTATCACAATTAGCATGTTTCTAGCATAATTAGCAAGTTACTACTATGTTAATATGATTAACAAGTTGGCAGCATGTTGTTAGCATGATTAGCAAGTTGTTAGCATGTTGGTAGCACGATTAGCAAGTTACTAAGATGTTTCTAACATGATTAGCAAGTTACTAGCATTTTTCTAGTATGATTAGCATGCAGCTAGCATGATTTTATCATGATTAGTATGTTACTAACATGTTCTAGCATGATTAGCAAGTTACTACTATGTTAGTATGATAAACAAGTTCCTAGCATGTTCCTAGCATGATTAGCAAGTTACTAAGATATTTTTAACACAATTAACAAGTCGCTAGCATGTCTCTAACATGATTAGCAAGTTACTAGCATGTTTCTAACATGATTAGCAAGTTACTAGCATTTTTCTAGTGTGATTAGCAAGTTGCTAACATGTCTCTAACATGATTAGCAAGTTACTAGCATGTTTCTAACATGATTAGCAAGTTACTAGCATTTTGATTAGCAAGTTGCTAACATGTCTCTAACATGATTAGCAAGTTACTAGCATGTTTCTAACATGATTAGCAAGTTACTAGCATTTTTCTAGTATGATTAGCAATTTGCTAACATGTCTCTAACATGATTAGCAAGTTACTAGCATTTTTCTAGTATAATTAGCAAGTTGCTAACATGTCTCTTACATGATTAGCAAGTTACTAGCATGTTTCTAACATGATTACCAAGTTACTAACATTTTTCTAGTATGATTAGCATGCAGCTAGCATGATTTTATCATCATTAGTATGTTACTAGCTTGTTGCTAGCATGATCTAGCATGATTAGCAAGTTACTACTATGTTAGTATGATTAACAAGTTACTAGCATGTTCCTAGCATGATTAGCAAGTCGGCAGCATGTTTTTAGCATGATTAGCAAGTTTCTAACATGATTAGCATGCAGCTAGCATGATTTTATCACAATTAGCATGTTACTAGTTTGTTGCTAGCATGTTTCTAACATGATAAGGAAATTGCTAGCATGTTTCTAGTATGATTAGCAGGTTACCAGCATTTTGTTAACATGATTAGCATTTTATTAACCTCTTGTTAAAATGATTTGCATGTTGTTAGCTTGATTTTATAACAATTAGCTTGTTGCGAACATGTTTCTAGCTTGATTAGCAAGTTGCTAGTATGTTTCTAACATGATTAACAAGTTACTAGCATGTTTCTAGTATGATTAACATGCAGCTATTATGATTTTATCACAATTAGCATGTAACTAGCTTGTTCCTAGCATGTTTCTAATATGATTAGCAAGTTGCTAGCATGTTGTTAGTATGATTAGCAAGTTGTTAGCATGATTAACATTTTATTAACATGTTGCTAGCATGATTTTATCACAATTAGCATTTTTCTAGCTTGATTTCTAGCTTTGTTTCTATGCTCGACTTTTAAAAAAACATTTTTTACTTGATTTAGAACTTTCGGAGAAGATTTAAAAGTAACATTCCTATAATGTTTGCAAAATGATGCAATTTTATGTTTCCTTAACATTCCAAAAATTTTAAATTCAACATTTTCAACATCAGAAATAATGTTTTCATAAATTAATAGAAACATCAGAACATAGATGTGACCCTGGACTACAAGAACTACCATAAGGGTCAATTTGAAATTTATTTGATTGATACATAAAAATAGCTTTCCATTGATGTATGGTTTGTTAGAATAGGACAATATTTGGCTGAGATACAACGAAATATTGAGAAAATCACCTTTAAAATTGTCCACATGACGTTCTTAGCAATGCATATTACTAATCAATAATTAAGTTTTGATATATTTATGGTAGTAAATGTACAAAATATCTTCATGGAACATGATCTTTACTTAATATCCTAATGATTTTGACATAAAAATCTGTAATTTTGACCCATACAATGGCTTTTGCTACAAATATACCAGTGCTATTTAGGACTGGTTTTGTGCTCAAGAGTCACTTATTTGCAAACTGGGATTGCATTACATTACAAAAAAATAAGCATAATATATTTTAAAGAAATGTAGCACACACACACACACACTTTCAAACTAAAATCATTTTGTACCTTTAAAAATATTAAAACAACAGATACAGTGTTTAAAATAAAAGTCACTTTGTGTTTCTGAAACATTGTTGAAACATACCAACTAAAAATCACAAAACACCAATGAAAATGTCATCTTGTCTAAAATTAGAATTATACAGAGTTCAAGCATCATTTATAAGCAAAAAGTCACATTTTGATGTAAGAGGACAACATTCAATGGAAGAAGTGTTATTATGGATTATGACTGATTTTTTGGATCAGAAGCAACATTGTTAAGTTAAAAAATGTCTTAAAGATGGATTTATTTCTTATAAACATGCATCGTTTGGCTTTTCGAGATGTTAATTTATGGAGTGGTGTGGATTATTGTGATGTTGTTATCAGCTGTTTAAACATTAATTCTGACGGCACCCATTCACTGCAGTGGATCCGTTAGTGAGCAAGTGATGGAATGCTACATTTAAGATCAACTCAATGTTTGGAGATTGATGGATGTTTTAACAATAGCAACACAATAGCAATCTCAGCAGCCTGCATTTATATTGATATTTTTATACTAGAAAATTTACAGAATATCTTAATTAAACATGATTTTTACTAAGTAAATACCTAATGATTTTTTAGACAAAAAAAATAAATAAATAATAATAATCATTTTGACCCATACAATGTAATTGCTACAAATATGCGCGTGCTACTTAAGACTGGTTTTGTGCTCCAGAGTCACTTATTTGCAGTCTGGGGTTGCATTAGATTACAAAAAAATAAGCATAATATATTTTAAAGAAAGATAGCACATGCAAACTTTCAGACTAAGAGTAATTTTGTACCTTTAAAAATATTAAAACAATAGATACAGTGTTTAAAAAAGATACTTTGTGTTTATGAAACATTGTTGGAACATATACTGCCGAATAAAAATCACAAAACACCTATGAAAATGTTGTCTTGCCTGAATCAGAAGGAAAATATGCAGAGTTCAAGCATCATTTATAAACACAAAGTCAGATTTTGATTTAATAGGACAACTTTCAGAAGCAACATTGTTAAGTTAAAAAATGTCTTAAAAATGGATTTGTTTCTTACAAACATGCATCTTTTGGCTTTTTGAGATGTTAATTTATGGACTGGATTTGTGTGGATTACTATTGTGATGTTTTTATCAGCTGTTTAAACTTTAATTCTGACGGCACCCATTCACTGCCCATTACAAGGAAGTGTGCCTCCTCTTCTTTTTATCTCTTTATGTATTGTTTTTAAAATCATGCAAAATTTTGCTTGACGGCATCCACATGCATAGATCCATCTGAGACAGCTTCAGCTGTTTCTTCAGGAGATTGATGGATTTTTTATTTAAAATCACAAAAGCAATCACAACAGCCTGCAGCACAATGTTCAACCTGATGTTATGGAACAGGCGAGAATATAATAGCCAGTGTGTGTGCATTTCCCGTAAATATACACCCTAATGTAATAAATACAGCGATGATTGCCGATTGTGTAGCAATACACTTGATCCTAATGGGTTTTGAGGGCTTCTGCAGCACATACAGCCATAATGGAATTCCTCATAAGGACAATAAACACAGTAGAGCCGTATAAAGAAGCGCAGGACAGTAGAAACAGGGTCAAGAGCTGGGCGGTGCTGTAAAGAAGCGGCTGTGGCTTTGTTTGTGTTTGTGTGTCCAGTTTCACATCTTGCCAATGCATACTTCCTCAGAAACACACACACTAGCTCTCATTAGGATGCATTGCTTTTAAAATAATAACACATTCTTTCCAAACAACACAGCATCGACTTTAGTAACACGTTCAGTAGTTCTCTTTCACAAACACACACCTTTACCTTTTTCGCTCTCTTTATTGAGACGGAAACTGATCCTGTGTGTTTTAGCACACGTTACATGTGATATTTGTTACATAAACACCTTTTTATGTCCACTATTGTCTGGGAATTACTGTCAAGTCACATTTGTTTATAAAGCACTTTAAACAATGCCGTTTCAATGCAGCTGCACAGTAATAAACAATGTGAATGTTGCAAAATGCAACATTTTTGTTGTGAAACTACTTGTGAAAGCTAGAGTTTTACAAAAAAACACCATTTCAGTCATTCTACTTTAACATTTCATGCTTAATTCATTGTTACTTACCATTCATTTGTACTTATTTGAACACATATGTGACCCTGGACCACAAAACCAATCATAAGGGGCAATTTGAAATTTGATTTATACATAAAACTGAGCTTTCCATTGATGTATTGTTTATTAGGAGAGGACAATATTTGGCTGAGATACTATTTGAAAATCTGAAATCTAAGGGTGCAAAAAAATCTAAATGTTGAGAAAATCACCTTTAAAACTGTTCAAATTAAGTTCTTGGCTATGCACATTACTAATTAAAAGATACGTTTTGCTATATTTATGCTAGGAAATTTACTAAATATCCTAATGACTTTTTTGACATAAAATAAAAACTCATACAATGTATTTTTGGCTATTGCTACAAATATACCAGTGCCACTTATGACACAGAGTCACACATTTGCAAACTGGGATTGCATTAGATTACAAAAAAAGAAGCATAATATATTTTATTATTATATTTTGTAATATAAAAGATAGCACACGCACACTTTCAATCAAAAATAATTTTGTACCTTTAAAAATATTAAAACAAGATACAATGTTTAAAACAGCCACTTTGTGTTTCTGAAACACTGTTGGAACACCTATGAAAATGTCATCTTGTCTGAATCAGAAGAGAAGAGTTCAAGCATTATATATAAGGAAAAAGTCACATTCCGATGTAAGAGGACAACTTTAAACGGAAGAAGTGTTATTATGAATTATGGACTGATTTTTTTTGGACCAGAAGCAACATTATTAAGTTAAAAAAATGTCTTGTGGACATTGGATGGATGGATGTGTGTCCGGAAATTACTGTCAAGTCACATTTATTTATGAAGCACTTTAAACGATGCAGATTGTTTCAATTCAGCTGCAAAGTAACGAAAGAATGTTAATGTTGCAACATTATTTTTGTTGTGAAACTACCTGTAAAAGATTACTAGAGGAAGTTTTACAAGAAAACACCATTTCAGTCACTTTACTTCAACATTTCATGCTTAATTCATTGTTACTTAGTATTTATTTGTACTTATTTGTAAATTTCTAAATGAAAACTGTTTCAACAGAGTTTTTTCAGTGTAAGATAAAAGTGTTGCTCTTTAACTCAGTTTACTTTTAACTTTAATTAATCTCAGTTAATTTATAGTGTTAATATTGCAAAGTTCTTCAATTCCTATCGTAGGCTGGTTGGCTGGTTTTAGCTGGTCATAGCTGGTCAGCAGGCTGGTTTTAGAGGGGTTTTGGCCACTTTTACAACAATGTGATATCTAGCTCATTTTAGTCGAGTGAATCTGATTTAGATCAGGCACAAAGGATGCATGTTTCCTAAGCTAATTTACAAGGGGAATTCCCGTTGATTTCTATTGTTGTCTCCAGCGTCTTCAAGGAAGAAACCCATTTTACCCTCAACAAGGGTTTGAGAAAAAGCAAGCAGTCATGACAAAAACATTTTTAAATTTTGTGTCTGTGCAGCTCATTTTGAGCATAAAAATATATGGGTCAAATTAGGAAAAAAAATCTCCTAAACATTCATTAATCTTGGGTAATTACAATATTTAATAACAAATTGTTAAAGTCAAAAGTTGCAACTGTGTTATTTAATGAGCTAACATGAACTAAGAGTTGTATTTTTTTTTTAACAAATATTAATAACTTATGTAGCAAATGTAGCTATTGCTCATTGTGAAGAAAGTGATACCTATTGGTCTTTATAATTCTTTTGCATTTTAATCTGTGTAATTTTAGTTTACTTTTTAACTTTAACTTTTAAAGAAAAATTGCGTATTTATTGTATTTAAATGTTCAGTTATTTTTGTTATAAGAAAACAGTTATTAACCCCTGTTATACTGTATTGTGACACCACTTTGCAAATAAATTTCAATATCATGATAACACTGTATACCATGATAAAAGCATTAACAATTAACATGAAAATTGCATGTTTTCACTTTTTTTATTGAAAAAAAAAAAACAAGCCAATGTATCGTTGACATTTGTGGCAATGAGAATAGCCATAAAAGTATTTCAGGAACAGTGTTTTCAGCTTGTTTTTTATTGTTATATAAAATTACGGCATGCAGTTGCTTCAAACAATGGTATAAAGCTATTTAAAACATCAATCAGTGTGAATTGTGATCATCTTAAATAATCATCGCAATTAAAATTTCAAGGGAAAAATCGACAATTAAGGTTTTTGTCATAATTGTGTGGCCCTAGGTCAAATTGACCTCTAACACAATTGAAATGACAAAGACAAAAAAAGCCAAAGAAGTCTTAAATTTCCCACATATTTTATGGCAAGCTATCCAGTGCCTTGCAAAAGTATTCAAAACTCGCTTTTTTCATGTTTTGCTATGTTTGCTGCCTTACAGGTATGTTATACTTTTTCACATCAATCTATGCACCATAATGACAGAGCAAAAACAGAATTGTCACAACTTCCTAAATGTATTAGTACAGTAAGTGTATAAGTAGATTGCATAAGTAATCAGAACTTGCACATCAACATTAGGTTCTTCAAGGTATCTTGGAGAGGTGAGGTGCAGTATCCAAGTCGCAACTTCTAACTACTGGAGTGCCTCAGGGCTCTGTTCTTGGTCCACTTCTCTTCTCTGTCTACATGGCATCACTAGGTTCTGTCATCAAAAAATATGGCTTTTTATATCACTGCTATGCTGATGACACTCAACTCTACCTCTCATTCCATCCTGATGATCTGACGATAGCTGCTCAGGTCAGAGCTTGTCTAACAGACATTTCTTGCTGGATGAAGGGCCATCACCTTCAACTAAACCCTGCTTGTGTTTCCATCAAACCCATCGTTTCATCATCCAGTCAGACACATCAACCATAACTCCTTCAAAAACAGCCAGAAAGCTTGGGGTTGTGATTGATGATCAGCTGACTTTCTTACACAACATTGCTAAAACTGCCTGGTCCTGCAGATTTGCTTTATTCAACATCAGGAAAACCAGGTCCTTTCTTTCAGAACATGCTTCACAACTTCTAGTTCAATCTCTTGTTCTGTCCAGACTGGACCTGGACTATTGCAATGCTCTCTTTGCAGGCCTTCCAGCTAGTTCTATCAAACCTTTACAATTGCTCCAGAATGCAGCTGCAAGATTAATTTTCAACAAGCCGAAAAGAATGCATGTCACACCTCTGTTCATCAGTTTGCACTGACTACCAATAGCTGCTTGCATAAATTTCAAGGCATTAATGTTTGCTTACAAAAATACCATTGGCACAGCACCCCTTTACCTAAATTCATTACTTCAGACTTATGTGCCCTCTAGAAGCTTGTGTTCTGCATGTGAACAGCGCATTATTGTGCCATCCTAAAGAGGCACAAAATCACTTTCATGGACTTTTACCTTAAATGTTCCCTCTAGTTGGAATAACCTGCCCAATTCAGTCCTTAGCATCTTCAAGAATCGGCAAAAAGCACAACTCTTCCGTCTTTATTAGACCCTCTAACTCTAGCACTCTCTATTATATTTCTATTTCATTCTTTAAAAAAATTCTCTATTCTTTTATATCTTTTGTCTTTTTACTTATTTTACAATTAATACACAAAAAAGAAAACACTAGCTTGCTCTTTTCTTTTAGAAGCATTCATAGCATTGCTCTTTTGTTGATTTTGATTGCTTCCATTGTCCTCATTTGTAAGTCGCTTTGGACAAAAGCATCTGCTTAATGACTAAATGTAAATGTAACATTTGGCAGTTATCTGCCTTTTTTTTCCCTCATCTCTTCACCTCTCAAGCTCTGTCAGCTTGGATGGGCTCTGGCAGATATTTTCAGGTTTCTCCAGAAATGTCTGAATGGATTCAAGCCCAGGCTGTGGCTGGGCCACTCAAGGACATTCACAGAGTTGTTTCTTGCTGTGTGCTTAGGGCCATTGTCATGCTGGAAGGTGAACCTTCTGCACAGTCTGAAGAATGCTCTGGACTGGATTTTCATTAAGGCTCAATATTTTGGTGCATTGAGTTTTCCTTCTACTCTAACAAGACCCTCAGTCCATGTCACTGAAAAACAGCCCCACAGCATGAGGCTGCTACCAGCACACTTTACTTTTGGGATGGTACTCTGCAGGTGATGAGCAGTGCCTGGTTTCATTCAAACATGATGCTTGGAAATGAGGTTCATCAGACCACAGAATCTTGTTTCTCTCAGTCTGAGTGTCCTGCTTTTTTGCCAATTCCAAGTGTGTTTTCATGTGTCTTCACTGAGGAGAGAATTAGGTCTTGCCACACCACCTTAAAACCCAGATCAGAGTATTGCAATGATGTTTGTCCTTCTGTAAATTTCTCTCATCTGCATATGAGCATTGAGCTCAACTAGAGTGACCATCAGGTTCTTGGTCACCACAAGGTCCTTCTCCAACAATTGTTCAGTTTGTCCAGGAGGCCAGCTCTAGGAAGACGTGGTTGTTTCACTTCTTCTATTCTTCCGTTAAGGGTAACGGAGACTACATGCTTCTGTGAACCTTCAATGCAGCAGAATTTTTTCTGAAGTCTTCCCCTGGTCTGTGGCTTGATGCAATCCTGTCTCTGAGCTCTAGGCTCTGATTTGCATTTTGCTTTCACATGCATTTTTAGCCAAATCATACCCATTCAATTGAATTTGCCAGAGGTTAACTTCACTCGAAGTCTAGCAACATCTACAAGCAATATGAATACTTTTGAGCTTAATTTAAACTTTCCCAGATAAGGGTATGAATACTTATGCAACAGAATCATTAAGTTTTTTATTTTGAATAAATTTGCAAAGATGTTAAAAACTTGTTTTTTTGTTTTGCCATTATGGTGTATGGGGTGCAGATTGATGTGGGGGGGGGGGGGGGGAGTTTTTTAAAACAGTTTAACGTAAGGTATCAACGTAACTAAATGTGAAGAAAATGAAGGGGTATGAATACTTTCGGCACTGTAGTTCTTTCCATTTTTTGGCAAAAAGCATGGAAACCAAACTGTTTTTGAACACAAGCTTAAGGAATAAAGGAATGTGTCTAAAAGGAATAGTTTAGCTGCCCCTCAGAATAAAAACAAACTTAACCTTTGCATTAAGGCATTCAAAATGGAAGTCAAAATTGCAGTGGGAACAACAAACTGTTCTTAAGGGATGAGAGTTTTTTTGGCCTTTTATAAGCTATTCTGTAAAAAATAAATAAATAGTACAGCCATCACTCTTACATAAATTCAGTGTGGCGCTATAGCTGTCAAAATAAAGGATTAAACTAACAAATGTACTGCTGCATTATACTCTTCACAGATCTGTGATAAGATATTCTAGGTATTACTCGTTACATATTCTGTTGACTGGCTCTTACAGTAAGAGAATCCTCCGTGTTTGTGTGTGCGAGAGATCTGACCCGGATCGGGTCGGAGGCCTGCCGTGTTCCCATGCTTCCCTGTATTATAAATCATCTCCAGAGACGCATCAACTCTCTCCTGTTACAGTCCTGACGGAGCCGCGCCTGCTCTCACACTGCTGTGTCACACACACAAAGGCAGAAGCTTTCTCCAGTTTTTTCCTCTACTATATTATTACTCATGATATTCTGGCCTAATGAGGTCACAGAGAATGGAGAGAGAGAAAAGTCCAACTCCCTGCAGTCAAATGCACACAAACACACTCACGCAGGTGCGAGTATATAAGCGTAGTTCATCAGGACATCAGAGATTTATTCACACACTTAACTTGGACTAAGGAAGAGCGAGATGCTGCATCACTGGAACATGGTGGGTGATTGTTATATCAATCCGTCTTATCTAACTGCTGTTAATTGATAAAAATGACATACAGAATAAAAACAAAATGCTAAATAGCATTAAAAAAAATTGTGTTTTAGTTTAGCATTTCAAATTCCTATATTATGCTTTTTTTCACATTTCAAAATGGGTACATTTATCACTGGAAGTTGCTAGTTGTTATATTTCACAACATGCAATTTTAAAGTAGAAAGTCTGAAAAAGCATTCTCTTAATTGTAAAACCACCCAGCGTTTTTAAAGGTATTTTGTAATTAGATTTAACTCTACGATTTTGTTTACAGGACATGAGGAGTATCCTGGGGGTGTTGTTTTTTTTGTCTTTAGGCCAGTGTGCTATCCCTCCCGAATTCCGTGCAACTGAACTAGGGTTATTGCCCACTGACAACGTGACGCAGGGGGGATCCGTAGAGCCAGATTTATCCTATTGTCAGATGATTCTGGAGGCTCCAGTTCCACCCACAGCCGACCAGGTTCCCTGGTTCTGTATCTGTTCCGCTTGCTCCGGAAACCGAGGCCAGAAAGGAGACAGAGGCGACCGTGGACTGCCAGGTACAAACTTCACAGCATTTTTCTCATACTCTGTTCGTTGTTTACGCTTATACGTTTTACTGACTGAATCTGCTACTCACAGGAGTTCCTGGTAGTCCAGGTCATAGAGGCCTAACTGGGCTTCCTGGCCGTCCAGGATTCACAGGACGTCCTGGCATAAAGGGTAAGCCTTAACAAGTATCATACTATGCATTTTACCTCTAGTTAGTTCTAGTTTTAGCTTGAGTGAGCTGCGGTAGTAACGTACTTCACACACCCACAGGTGAGAAAGGCGAAGCAGGAGATAAGGGCGACGTTGGTCCTCTTGGAGCTTCGGGGCCGAAGGGAGACAGGGGATTCAAAGGTCAGTGACTCTTCCCTAATGTATTACAATTTACATACACACAATGCCTAACATGGCCCTTGGTGACCATGTTTGTATATCTGCTTCTCAGGCGAGAAGGGTGACCGTGGTGTGGACGGTCCAGTGGGAGACCAGGGTCCAAAGGGAGAGGACGGTCAGTGCCCGGAAACCTGTGAGCCCATACCAGGGCCGGCAGGCGAACCGGGTCTTCCCGGCCCTGCAGGTGCACGAGGGTTACCTGGGCTGAATGGAGAACCTGGTCCCAAAGGGTTAAAGGGTGATCCGGGTGTAGCAGGGGAGCGTGGCGTTCCAGGTGTACCAGGGGACAAGGGTGACCAAGGTCCACAAGGCCTGTGCGATTGTGAGGATGGGGCTCCAGGAGCCCAGGGTCAAACAGGTGAAAAGGGTGAGAAGGGAGACATTGGCCTGACAGGGCCGCAGGGTCCGACTGGAGCCACAGGATCTAAAGGGGATCAGGGAGATATGGGAATGACTGGTATACCCGGACCTTGTTCACCCACCGTGCAATCTGGTTTCTCCGCCGCTTTACTGACCTCCTTTCCTTCACCGAGCCGCCCAGTGCCTTTCAAACGCATCATCTCCAACTTAAACCAGAACTACAACCCTGATAACGGTGTCTACACCGCTCCAGTTAACGGAACCTACGTGTTTAGCTACCATCTGCAAGTGTCCACACGTATGATAAAGGTCGGACTCTTCCACAACTTCGAGGCCGTGGTGAGGACAACTACACCAGTGGAAATGAACACCGCCTCTCAGCAGGTGGTGATGAGTCTGAGCCAGGGTGACTGGGTGTGGCTGCAGGTGAAAGACACCAACACTAATGGCATGTTCACCGGCAGCGAGGGCAGCAGCACATTCAGCGGGTTTTTGTTGTACCCAGACAAATGCGATGACATGTTTGGAAGAGATTTCTTTCCAAACAATGAAAAGAAATTCCCTGATGATGACCTTCCCTGGAGTGTATAGAGACCCACATGTTAACCTTACCCTCTTACCCTACACCTTAAACCCTTAACCAACCCCTACATATGCATACAAAGGGGTAGCCAATAACGCTCCTGGAGGGCTACCAATTATGCAGATTTTAGCTCCAGTCCTATTCAAACAGCTAATCAAGGTGCTCAGGATTACGTGAAAGTAAGGCTAGTGTGTTGAAGCACGTTTGGAGCTGAAGACTGCAGGAAGGTAGCTCTTCAACAGCAAAGTTTAGACTCCTAAGACTCCTGGCCTTAAAACCTAAACTCTTAATGTAAACCCGGAATTATTTACCTAAATTTGACCTACTCCCAATACCCAACATTCTAAACCTTCAAACAAACTTTAAACTACACCCTAGACCTACACCCAATATTCTATACTTAAACTTTACTTTAGGTCTACTCCCCAGACCTCCATCCTAAACTGTTAACCTACACCCAACATTGTAAACCTTCACTCAAACTTTTAATTGCACCATAGACCTACACCCAACATTTTAAAAACTTTATCTACACCCTAGACCTTTACCTTAATCTGGTAACCTACACCCAACATTTTAAACCTTCACTCAAACTTTTACCTACACTCTAGACCAGTGATGGGCAACTTTAGTCCTGAAGGGCCACTGTCCTGCAGTTTTTAGTTCCAACCCTAACCAAACACACCTCACCTGCCTGTAGCTTTCTAGTGATCAGGAAGACATTGATTAGCTTGTTCAGGTGCGTTTGAGCTAAACCCTGCAGGATAGTGGCCCACTAGGACCAAAGTTGCCCATCCCTGCCCTAGACTTACACCCTACATTTTAAACCTAAACTTTAATTGACTCCCTAGACCTGTACCCTAAACTTTTACACCCTACATTCTAAACCTTGACCCAAAATTTTACTGACTCCTAGACCTGCCCCTAATCTTTTAACCTACACCTAACATTCTAAATCTTTACCCAAACTTTTATCTACACCCTAGATCTACACACAGCATTCTAAACCTAAACTTTTATCTACACCCTAGACCTACACCCGACATTTTAAAGCCAATCTTTCATCCACTCCCTGGACCTGCACCCTTATATTAACCTACACCCAACATTCTAAACCTAAACATATCAATTTCCTAGGCCTGCACCCAAGACTCTTAACCTACACCCTACATGCTAAACCTACACCCTAGATTCTAAACCCTTACCCAAACTTTATCTACGCCCTAGACCTACACCCAACCTACATAACCTAAACTTTTATCAACTAAACCTGCACTCTAATCTGTTAACGTTCACCCAAACTTTTATTGGGTCCTAGACCTGTATCCTAATCAGTTAACCTACACCCAACATTCTAAACCTTCACCCAAACTTTAATCTATGCTGTAGACCTACACCCAACACTCTAAACCTAAACTTGTATCAACTCCCTGGACCTGCATCCTAGACTCTTAACCTACACCCTACATTCTAAACCTTCATCCAAATTTTCTCTACACCCTAGACCTACACCCAGCCTTCATAACCTAAACTTTAATCAACTCCCTGGACCTGCACCCTAACGTTAACCTACACCCAACATTTTAAACCTAAACTTTTATTAACTCCCTGGACCTGCACCCTAGACCCTTAACCTACACCCAACATTCTAAACTCTTACCCAAACTTTATCTAAACCCTAGACCTACACCCAACCTTCATAACCTAAACTTTTATCAACTCCCTGGACCTGCACCCTAACGTTAACCTACACCCAACATTTTAAACCTAAACTTTTATCAACTCCTTAGGCCTGCATCCTAGACTCTTAACCTACACCCTACATTCTAAATCTTCACCCAAACGTTTATCTACCACCTAGACCTACACCCAACCTTCATAACCTAAACTTTTATCAACTCCCTAGGCCTGCACCCTAATATGTTAACCTTTACCCAACCCTTTTATTGGCTCCTAGACCTACACCCTAATCAGTTAACCTACACCCAACATTCTAAACATTCACCAAACTTTTTTCTATGCCCTAGACCTACACCCAATACTCTAAACCTAAATTTTATCAACTCCCTAGACCTGCACCCTCATTCTAAACTTCAACCCAAACTTTTAACTACACCCTACATTCTAGACTCGCACCCTAAACTCTTAACCAAAACTCTGAAATGATCCACTTCTCAACCTCAACCCCAAAACATGAACCCCTAGTGATTCTATAATGTTCCACATTTCATGTAGATTCTTTCTTAAGTCCACTTTATGTAGTTTTATGTAGAAGTGAGCCTTTGGCTGAGAGCCTTCTCTTTCTCATGTTTGAAATGAATTAGTTCTCCAGATGGACGAGCGCGGTGTTTATTTACAGTGCTTGTCTCGTAACTTGATTAGCTGTATTGTGCCCCCATCAATACACAGTGAGGTAGATCAGTCGGGAGGTCGCTCCCTTGACAGACATGTTTTCAGCCGGATGTTCGTAAAGAATGAAAAATGAGCAGGAACGCACCAATCAGCTGTTATATCATCCTAACAGCTATTCAGTGGACACACACTACGAACAAGAGTGAAAATGAGAACGAGAACAGGAAAACTGGGTGGGCCGGTGCATGTGTGTGTTTGTGTATTTGAGAGGTAGAAGGAAGAAAGAAAGGTGTTGCTTTACACAATTGAAGTGTTAAACACCTGTTTGAGAGAGAAAGTCTTTTTACTTTGGGCTTACATCTTTTGAGTTCGGATTATCCAGACACACAACAATATTTTGGGAAACCTCTTATGGTGTTGGCTATATGGGTCCGGGGTAGAGCTGGTCCACCCATACAAATGTTATCCTGGGCTCTGTGAATTTTAACAATGACCCTGGAATAATATGACACAACACATGTTCATGCTCATGTTCTGTGTATTGATTACCCTTATATTTCCAATAAACTGTAAACTATTAACCCGCCTTCTTGTTTTTGATTGCCTTCCACTTCCACTTTCATCTGAACACATCAGATTAAGATGCACAAGGCATTACCTGAATAAAAGCCTTAGGAATTGTCAATGAGAAAAGCAGCCATTTTTGAATATTAATTGAATATTTAATTCAGCCATTTTTAAATAAATAAATAAATAAATAGCTGGCTTGCTTCTAGTGCGTCTACTTAGGCAGCATCCTAAAGTAGCATCCCTCATGTGACTTGGATTTGGATTTGGAATACTCCAATCAGCAACTCAATGTTGTTATTATTAAATAAAATGAAAACTATTAAAAATTTTCAAAAATAGTTTTGATAATAAAATAAATAAAAAATAAGAAAAATACTTGGCAACTGACAAGAAAATCGTTGAAGGTTTGTTGTAATAAGTTCTAAAGTACTAAAATATGTAAAAATGAAAAACTATAATAGCGCATAAACTATGCAATACTCAAATATTTATTATTGTTAATGCAACAAGAAATGCTCCTGCATTGATTATTAAAGGTAAACAGGTTTGAGTTTATCTCTGGTTTGCTGCCATAAGACGCTGTACACTAAAAATGTATAGAATTTAAATTTTATATAGTTATTAATTATATAATTTATTCATACATTTGAATGCATTTACGGTATTATATATTTAATTTTTTTTTATATAATTGTGAAATTGTAGTTTGCCAAGTAGGGTGGCCAAGAGAATCTTTATTTATTTCATATGTTACAGGCCTTTGAAAATGAAGGAATCATTAAAAATGATCAATCTTTTAGCACAAAGACCACGCAAACCCAGCTGTTTTGCCGTCACAAACAGTTTTATTTTAGTTCAATGCATTTACAGAGCAAATAACAACAGAACAAACGAATTTGCCCTAATTTACTATGCAATTTATCTATTTGTGACAGATCAAATGCATTATATAAGCAGTTTAGCTTTACTGAAAGCGCCAGAGATATGATTTCAGTATTCTAAAAATCATTTTAAACTAAGTTCACACTTTGAACAATGATTTTAGAAATTTTGGATCAATTGCAAAATGCAAATATTCATCATCTGTGATCGATTTATCTACAGTATATATAATTTTTTAGTGACTATAAGGAAACTGCAGCATAAATGGGGATTTAGTCGATTGTTTTTTTATCACCCAGCAACATGCATCCATAAATGCTTATGAATGTCACCTGTGAGCAATCTCCTCGGAGAAGGCTCTCAAGGCTCAGCCGGAGATTCGTCGTCGTCGCCGATGACTCCTTTCAGATACGAGCGTTTAAACTCCTCGAACACCAGGTCGGTTGTGTCTTCACTAAACACACAAAGAGACAAACAAGAAACCCAATCAACGGCGATAGAATCCCAAATGTGAAGATGAAGAGGAAACAGTAAATCAGAAAACAGGAACAAAGGTGTTTTATGTCAGTGACACATACCCCTGTTCTAATGTCAGAATACAGTTTCTATTGAACGCAAACAACAGATTTACTGAAAGAACGACGCTAAACTGGGGCTCCACACAAGAGACGGATCGCATTTAGATGGGACACCGATATCGTCGATCCTCGCGCTCTCAACTTTCCCTTCCCAGAGCCAACGCGGATCGTTTATCATCTCAAGAGTGTGTGCAATGTTGCAGATTAAAGACGGAGAAGTGAACACCACGAACACGTGGAATCAGAGACATGAAGACTCTATATGGAGGGTATTATATAACAGCACATATAGCTTAAGATCATAAGAACCCTACTGAATGTAGACCTAGATAATGGACAGTTTACAATGGAAAATTATAACTGTGGCTTACCTCTCTTTAGGACGAAGAGAACAGGGAGAAAATAAAGCAGATAACATTCAGTTATTATCAGATCAAGTCGAGTCACATTTATTTCTATAGTGCTTCATACAATACAGATTGACACAGCAGTTTTTCATTATCCACCTCGATTTAGTTCAATTTGTGTTCTTATCTGATCATATAAATTTATATATTATTATTGAATAAGTGACCCTGGGTTACAAAACGAGTCATAAGGGTCAGTTTTTTGAAATGAGATTTGTGCACCATCTGAAAGTTGAATAAATCAGCCTTACATTGATGTATGGTTTGTTAGGATAGGACAGTATTTGAAAATATCTAAGTACTGAAAAAAAATCACCTTTAAAGTTGTGCAAATGAAGTTCTTAGCAATGCATATTACTAATCAAAAATTAAGTTTTAATATATTTATGGTATCCTAATGATTTTTGGCATAAAAGATTTTTTTTTTTGACCCATACAGTGCATTTTTGGCTATTGCTACAAATATACCTGTGCTACTTAAATATTAGTTTTTTAAATTCCATTCAATGCTCTTTACAATTATATGACATCAGAAAATAATTGATTTATTAGTTTGTAAAAACACAAATCATGCATAGGGTAATGCATTTAATCAGTCTTATTATCATCAACTAAAATAAATCCATTAAATCCATCACTTAACTAAAACAAAATAAAATACAAATTTCAGCTAGTTACAAAGGCAGTTGATGCACTAAAATAACTAAAACTGAAATAAAAAAAAATAAAAAAAACTTTAAACAGAAAACATAAAAAGAAAAACAAATTAAAAATACTAATAAAAGCTATATTAATAAATTAACACTGGAACTTATATTGTAAGTTAATATGAGCACTTTTGCAATTTTCTTCTTCACAATTATTGATTTTTCTTTAGAAAAGTAGAAGTAAAGATCATGTTCTATGAAAATATTTTGTAAATTCTCTACCATTAATATATATCAAAACATTGCATTGCTAAGAACAACTTTGGAAAACTTTAAAGGCAATTTTCTCAGTATTTTGATGTTTTTGCACCCTCAGATTCTTGGCCAAATATAGTCCTATCCTAAAAACAAACATCAATGAAAAGCTTATTTATTCAGCTTTTAGATGATCTATAAATCTCAGTTGAAAAAAATTTACTTATTAACAATTTTCTCCATTTAATTTAATTTACAGAAGTCAGCATTGAAAGTGAAATCAAAACCTTTCATCAAAGTTGTCCTAAAACCAAAACCAATACCTGTTCTTGTCTTAGGACAACTCTGAGCTTTTTTGATCCACTTCAAATGTTGACTGTTTTTTAGAAACTGAGGGACTGTTCTGTGAAAATTAGATTTGGCAATGTGTTCAGCTCACCTGGATCAGGTTTGGGATGCATGAGTTTGAAGGGAACCTCCACAGCAACTTCACTGAAACACACACGATTACATACAAAATTACAAATGTACGCACTCACAAAGTCGAGACGACTTCACAAGGATTCAACACTCACCTGGAGCCAACCATGCTGTAAGACAGAAGAAATATAGCAATTAGCTTCTTTAATAACAACCAGATTAGTTTAGTTTGGTTAGCAAACGTATGAACCTTAACCCAAAACAGCTTGTGTTCACTCACCCGGCTGCGTTACACTTCACCACCACTCTATAAGCAACCAACATGCCCAGAATCTCCTTCAGAACTTCATCCTTTACACTGGAGAGAATATTAAAGGATTAGTTCAGACAAAAAAGAACATTTGCTGAAAATGTGTTCACAGTCAGGTCATCCAAGATGTAGATGAGTTTGTTTCTTCATCAGGTTTGGAGAAATGTAGCATTGCATCACTTGCTCACCAATGGATCCTCTGGAGTGAATGGGTGCCGTCAGAATGAGAGTCTAAACAGCTGATAAAAAGTAATCCACACCACTCCAGTCCATCAGTTAACATCTTAGGAAGACAAAAGCTGTGTGTTTGTAAGAAACAAATCCATCATTAAGACATTTTTAACTCTAAACGTTGCTTCTGGCTAAAAGAGGATATCCATGAACACTTCTTCCATTGGAAAAAAAGTGGTCTGGTCTGAATCAGAAGAGAAATCTGCACAGATCAAGCAGTTAAAAACAGCTCTAAACAAATATGTGCCTGGATTCTGATGTGAGAGACAAGAGGAGATGGACTTTTTCCACTGGAGGAAGCGTTATTATGGATTAGGGCTGTATTTTAGCTGTTAAAAACATCTTAACGGAGGATTTGTTTCTTACAGATACACAGCTTTTGGCTTCTCAGGATGTTAATCGAAGGACTGGAGTGGTGTGGGTTATTTGTGGATTATTGTGATGATTTTATCAGCTGTATGCACTGCAAAAAATGCTTTTCTTACTTAGATTTTTTGTCCGGTTTCCAGCCAAAATTTCTACAACTTCTTAAATTAAAAAGGATTTTCTAGACAAGCTAAAACTGTTGTTTTGTTGTCAGAAAAAAAAGTCTAAATTAAGTGAGTTTTTGCTTAAAACAAGCAAAATAATCTGGCAGTGGGGTAAGAAAAATAATCCTGTTTTCTGCTTGAAATAAGAAGAATAATTTTACTTACCCCACTGGCAGATTATTTTGCTTGTTCTAAGCAAAAATCACTCAATTTTGACTTGTTTTTACTTAAAACAAGACAATAATTTTTAATTGTCTGGAAAATCCTTCCTGATTTAAGAATTTTTAGATATTTTGGCTGGAAACAAGACAAAAATCTAAGTAGGAAAAGCATTTTTTTTGCAATGTTGTATTTTAGCCAGAAACAACTGTTTGAAGGTTAAAACTTCTTAAAAATATATCTTAATGGTAGATTTGTTTCTTACAAATACACATCTTTTGGCTTCTCAAGATGTTAATTGAAACACTGGAGTGGTGTGGATTACTTGGGGATTGTTGTGATTTTTTATCAGCTGTTTGCACTGCAAAAAGTGCTTTTATTACTTAGATTTTTTGTCTTGTTTCCAGCCATCTTAAACTTTTTAAATAAAGAAGGATTTTTTTAGACAAGCTAAAATTGCTGTTTTGTTTTCAGAAAAAAAAACAAGCTTAAAACAAACAAAATAATCTGGCAATGGGGTAAGAAAAATAATCCTGTTTTCTGCTTGAAATATGTCTCATTGTAAGCAAAAATCACTTAATTTTGACTTGTTTTTAATGAAAACAAGACAATAATTTTTACTTGTCTAGAAAATCCTTCCTGATTTAAGAATTTTTAGATATTTTGATTGGAAACAAGATAAAAATCTAAGTAAGAAAAGCATTTTTTCAGTGTGGACTCTAATTCTGACGGCACCCATTCACTCCATTGGTGATCCATTGGTGAGCAAGTGATGTAATGACACATTTCTTCAAATCTGATGAAGAAACAAACTCAGCTACATCTTGGATGGCCTGAGATGAGCACATTTCTGCAAATAGAAAAACTATTCCTTTAAGACACCCTGGACCACAAAACCAGTCAATAAGGGTCACTTTTTTTGGTAAAAATCTAGAATCTGAGGGTGCAAAATAAAATTTAAATACTGAGAAAATTTTCCAAATGAAGTTCTTAGCAATGCAAAAATTAAGTTGACACATTTACGGTAGGAAGTGTACAAAATATCTTCATGGAGCATGATCTTTATTTAATATCCTAATGATTTTCGGCATAAAAGAAAAATGGTCAATTTTGACCCATACATTGCTAAAAATATACCAGTGCTACTTAAGATTGGTTTTGTGTTCCAGAGTCACAATTACAATGAAACAACAAAATAATGAATTAAAAATGAAGTAGAATGACTAAAGAAGTATTTTCTTGTAGACATACTCCAATTTGAAAAATCATGTTCTGCACTCACATGCTGGAGGAGGCCAGGTTAGTGTCCTCATGCTTTAGTTTTCCATCCAGAGCCAGTCCGAGTCTATCATGGATATTGTCCAGTAGAGGACAGAGGGTGTAAACCTTCTTCAGACTCGTACAAGACGGCACAGTGTCCCTGTGACATCATAAATAGAACACAAATGCTGGATTAACGATACATAAATGTAACATTCTGACAGTGACATCCCCAAATGTTACATTTGAACCCAGTGATCATTTTAAGACAACATAAAAAGCTTTAAACTCTTTATAATCCTATATTAGAAGCAGTGTTGGGGAAAGTTACTTTTAAAATTAATGCATTACAATATTGAGTTAATCCTTAAAAAATAACTGATTATGTTACTTAGTTACTTTTTATGGAAAGTAATGCGTTACGTTACTTTTGTGTTACTTTTGAAATCTGGGCAGGGCTTGCTTGTTTTTAATATAAAAAGTTCTATTTTTGTCAAATGTAAAAGCCTTTTCACACCAAAATCCTTAGACTTAGAGAAAAATAAATTCACGTCTGTACAATAGACCGCAGTACAAAAAAATTCAACTCATCGGCAATAAAAAGGAAAACAAATGTGAGATTATCTTGAGTCATTTTTGCTTATTAGTACGGATGAATGGGATCATCGAAGATCGGCAGCAAATACATTGGTTAATAAAATGGGATTAAATACATAAAGGACATTTGTACTATTTAACATATTTAATTATTGCAGGTTTTTATTCATTTTGATGACAACTGCATCTGCTTTTTTAGCGGGTGAGATGAATTAATGCATGTTCACATTTATTCTAGAACTAAAGTAACATCTTACTCCTGATTTCTCTCAACATGGGGACAGGAGAGCTTTAAATCAATCAATGGGGGGGAAAAGTAACTGGTGTTACTTATTTGAAAAAGTAACTCGGATATTTTCTTGTCAATTAAAAAGTAATGCGCTACTTTACTGGTTACTTGGAAAAAGTAATATTATTACGTTACTTGTAACACTGATTACAAGTCAAAATAACAGCATCATTCCAATATGCGACCCTGTTTATTCTGAAAGCTGAATAAATACGCTTTCCAATGATACAATAGAACAATATTTGGCTGAGATACAACTATTTGAAAATCTGGAATCTGAGGGTGCAAAAAAAATCTAAATTTAAAAGGGATCAAGTTCTTAGCAATGCATATTACTAATCAAAAGTAAGTTCTGATGCATTTACGGTGAGAAATTTACAAAATATCTTCATGGACATGATCTTTACTTAATATTTTAATGATTTTTGGCATAAAAGAAAAATTTATCATTTTGACCCATTCAATGTATTTTTGGCTATTGCTACAAATATATCCATGCTATAGTCATCCAGAGTCACATTTACCTCATTTGGAGCAGAATCTAAAATCTCAGAATACACTGAGACAAACTCAGTGGAGCAAATGAAACCATCAACGAACAAAAAAAAAAAAAAACTCCACTTATTGTGTTCCCCCAACTTTCTCGAAGAGGAAGAAAATGCATTACAGCTGTTACAGGAAAGAAAGACGTCAGATTTACAGTCACTCCCTTAGAAAATTTATTAGACATCCTATCGTGGCAAATTTGACCTTTTTTGGTAATTAAATGCCAGGGTAATATTACACAGTAATATGTTTGGTGTATGGTGATACATAATATGGTAAGTATTGTGATTCACACTACCGTTTGGGGTCAGGAAGATTTTTTTTATGTCTTTGAAAGAAGTATCATATACTTGACCAAAAATACAGTAAAAACTGCAATACTGTGAAATATTATTACAATTTTAAATCACTATTTTCTATGTGAATATTAAGTAAAATGTCACATGATCCTTCAGAAATCATTCTAATATGCTGATTTGCTACTCAAGAAACATTTATGATTATTATCAATGTTGAAAACAGTTGTGCTCCCAAATGTGTTTGTGGAAGCTGTGATGCATTTCTTTCATTTTTTGGGATTCGTCGATGAATAGAAACTTCAAAAGAACAGCATTTATTTAAAATCGAAATCTTTTGTTACATTATAATTGCCTTTACTGTCACTTTTAAACTTTCATACATTTTGAAAATGTATAAATATTCCATTTAAAATACAGTCATAGTTCATAGTTAAAATCATAGTTAAAATCCTCATAGTTATAACGTATTATACGTCTCATATCTTGCCATGTTACACATGCCACTTTACTTAAAGCACTTATAGGTAACAAAAATAATAATATTTCTTAAAGAGCCATAAGATCAGGTATCAGGTCAGATGAATGTGTAATATGATCAGTTTCAATTATTTAGATCGTAGCCTTTAGATAGCTTTTGATAAGTAATTCTACAATTGCATGTCAGTAAGCAGTAATTATTATTAGTAGTATGCAAAATA
Source organism: Garra rufa (assembly GCF_049309525.1). Classification (NCBI taxonomy): domain Eukaryota; kingdom Metazoa; phylum Chordata; class Actinopteri; order Cypriniformes; family Cyprinidae; genus Garra; species Garra rufa. Next base: position 59,443 of record NW_027394324.1, on the reverse strand, counting down.
TATCCTAACACTGTATTGTGATGGTTCCCCAAAAGACAAACTGATTATAAGTAACTTTGCAAGTAAGCCTAACCTTAACCTAAGTCTACTAATACTCTAAGGAGTGTTAGTTGACATGTAAACTTGCTTATAGTCAATAGACTAAGAGGACCATCAAAATAAAATGTACAATAACGCAAAAAATAAATGTAACATGATACAGTCCATTATAAATGAAGTAGATTTAATATACTGTCCATTGTGTGTTATAAATAATCATAATCTTAAAGCTAAACCTCAAATACTCAAGTATTATAATGTATTATAAATGTTGTTATAATTATTCATGAGCTGATATAACATATTATAAGGTTTCTATAATGCATTATGCATTGATTATAATGCCTTAGAAATACCATTATAATGTTTTATAACTAGAAAAAGTGTTACCGAAACAACCTTACATTCAAGAATTTTTAAAATGTATATTTAATTTTTATGCAAGCTCATTTATTATGTCATAAGATCATGTGACATCACAGGCTCCGCCTCTAAGTATAATAATGGCGTGTTTGTACTCACGTGGTTTCCTCATAGGCCACAGTTTTGACGTACTTGTCATTAGAGTAAAGCACCACATTAGTGATCTGCTCCACTGTCAGAGAAACAGAGAAAACACTCAGTAACACTGAAAACACGCGCATCAGTTTTAAAGCAAAAAGTGTTTTCGTACCCGAGATCGACAAGTCCTTCACGTTCCTGTTGGAGCTGTTGTCGACATCAACGCTGATGTTGATCTCCTCTCCATGGTAATATGTCTGAAAATTCAACAGTCACGGGTTTAATGAATTTATTCATGTTTATCTATGGATTGAATGTTTATTTATGGATGCACTTGTCAAAAATTGCATCCATTCTGAGGAAAGACTTCTCACCTCTTTCTCCAGAGTGACCCGCATGTGCAGCGGTTTATCAGACATGATGAATTCGCAGGTGGTTTCGGCCGTTGGAGCCGCCTCGCTTGTGTCTGGAGCGTACTGGATCTTTCTGATGGCCAACCGGACTGAGCTCCTGCAGAAAGACAGAGATGGAGTGCATTGTGCAAACAGCTGGAGTCTGGATCTTGTGATTTTGGTTTCAGGGCTCAAAATATGAGGTTACAAATGTGCCAAAAAAAAAAAAAAAAAAAGAGTTGACTGCTTTGGGCTTTGTACTACACATTTGTCTTTGTCTACAGTCATTGCCTACTTGTTCAGGTAAATCTGAATTTGTTGATGTGCATGTAGTCTGTTGACGTTGTCTTAATCTGTCGCCCTGCCATCTATTTCTCTGTTGTTTTTCCTTTTGGTCATCTTTACTGCACTGTAAAAAGTTTTCACCAGTTTCAACTTAAAAACTCATTTTATTGTAATGACTTAAAAATGACTTGTAGTTTTTAAGTTGATTCAACTTAAAATTTTAAGGCAGCTGCTAAACTTAAGTTTTTAAGTTGAATCAGGTGAAAACTTTTTACAGTGTGTCATCTTATTCTGTCGTCCTAATGTTGTGTTGTTCTGTCATCTTTAAAGGATTAGTTCACTTTCAGAACAAAAATGTACAGATAATCACCCCCTTGTCATCCGAGACGTTCATATCTTTCTTTCCTCAGTCGTAAAGAAATTATGTTTTTATGAGGAAAACATTTCAGGATTTCTCTCTTTATAATGGATATGGATGGTGCCCCGAAGTTTGAACTTCCGAAATGCAGTTTAAATGCAGCTTCAAAAGGCTCTAAACGATCCCAGTCGAGGAGAAGGGTCTTATCTAGTGAAAACCAATTGACAATTTATATACTTTTTAACCTCAAATGCTCATCTTGTCTCATCTCTGCACAGCACATGCAAAGTCTGTGTGATTCGGGTCAATGCAGTTAGGGTACGTCTAAAAACTCCCATCTCGTTTTCTTCCCTAACTTCAAAATCGCCTTAGATCGCTGCAAAAGTACTGACATAGTGTTTAAAAAGTGAACATACAAAAGAAACTCAAACTCCCTTTACAAAAAAAAAAAAAAGAGGTAAAAACAGCATAAGACGATTTTGACATTGAAGACATAAACAAGATGGGAGTTTTTAGACGTCCCCTAACTGCATTGACCCGGATTCTACTGACTACATATTCACTGCGCAGAGACCAGACTAGACCAGCATTTGAGGTTAAAAAGTATATAAATTGTCAATTTGTGTAGAAAATAACCGATCGTTTCGCTAGATAAGACCCTTCCTCCTCGACTGGCATCGTTTAGAGTGCATTTCAGAAGTTCAAACTTCGGGTGCCATCCATATCCATTATAAGAGAGAAATCCTGAAATGTTTTCCTCAAAAAAACATAATTTCTTTACGACTGAGGAAAGAAAGACATTAGCATCTTGGATGACAAGGGGGTGAGTACATTATCTGTGCATTTTTGTTAAGAAAGTGAACTAATCCTTTAAGTGCGGTAAAGTTAGTTTTAGATTTGTTATTTGCTGCATAATCGACTAGGCTGTTTCAGGGATCATCTGCAAATTTACCTCACAGTACAAAACTTAGTCCAATAATTCATTCAAATTAATGTTTACAGGACATAGTTAATGCCTAGTGGGCAAACTGAATAAATACATTTTGCCAATGTCTCGCCTTAGACAATACTTCCAATTTCTCTCTTACTGTCCGTACAGTACACAAATATTTCCATGAAAAAAATGTAAAAAGCTAAAAGTTTTTTTTTTCATGTTACAAAGTTTGTAGTACTTTCCTAGATTTTGCCAATATAAGTTAAATGATACATAAATACTTCCTTTTCATTTAAAACTTTTGACATCTGACTTGTTCTTGAGACTATATATATAATTTGAAGAAATCTTAATTTTGTGGGGGGAAAAAAACAGTTTGCATTGATATTTTTAAATTCTGTGTAATATTAGCCATTTTTGTAACAAATCAGCAATTTTTCCCCCCACGACGCGGGACTTTGTGATGCAGTTTATATTTTGCAATGACCTGGTCTGGGCCTTGAAGTGTCTTTTACTGGTCTGATTTTGTTCTTTTATGGGGTTGTATGTTGTTCTGTGTGCTTGTGACACTTCTCACCTCTTCTGGGCTTTTTCATCTTGATTTTCTGCACAAAATGCCTTCACTTCAAACTCCACTGCACAATGCTGCACAAACAAACATTTGTGCTTCAGTGAATCACGAATACATTTTAAACCAGGGTTATTACAGTTAACTAAAACTAAAAGCAGAAATCTGAGGGTGCAAAAAAATCAAAATACTGAGAAAATCACCTTTAAAGTTGTCCAAATTAAGTTCTTAACAATGCATATTACTAATCAAATTACATTTTGATATATTTACAGTAGTAATTTTACAAAAACTCTTCATGGAATATGATCTTTAGTTAATTTCCTAATGATTTTTGGCATAAAAGAAAAATCAATAATTTTGACCCATGCAATGTATTTTTGGCTATTGCTACAAATATACCCCAGCGACTTAAGACTGGTTTTGTGGTCCAGGGTCACATATTTGAAAAAAAAAAAAACTCTACCTGAAATTGTTTTTTAAATATATAAATAAATAAACTAAAATTTTACTATAATAAACTTAAATTAAAATGACAACGGATAGATATATAAAATATTATATATGCAATAAATAACTAAATCTAAATTTTATATAAAAAATATAAAATGACAAAATTATGGAACAGAATTACTAAAACTTTAACTACAATTAAAAAAATTAAAACAAACCAATATTTAAAAAAAACTTTACCTGAAAAAAAAAAAAATCTAAATATATAAATAAATAAACTAAACTAAAATTACAACAGATAAAAATATTAAATATTATATACGCAATTAATAACTAAATTAAATTTAAAGAAAAATATATAATTACAAAAATCATGGAACAGAATTACTAAAACTTAAAAAAAAGAAAAAAAAAGCAATATTTAAAAAAAACTTTACCTGGAAAAAAAAAAAAAAAATCTAAATAAATAAACTTAACTAAAATAACAACAGATAAAAATATTAAATATTATATACGCAATTAATAACTAAATTAAATTTAAAGAAAAATATATAATTACAAAAATCATGGAACAGAATTACTAAAACTTTAACTAAAATTGAAAAAAAAAAAAACAATATTTAAAAAACACTTTAACTGGAAAAAGAAAATCTAAAAAAAAATCTAAATAAATAAACTTAACTAAAATTACTACGGATAAAAATATAAAATATTATATATGCAATAAATAGCTAAATCTAAATATATAAATACACATAACTAAAATTACAATGGATAAAAATATAAAATATTATATATGCAATAAATAACTAAATCTAAATTTAAAGAAAAAATTACAAAATCCTGGAACAGAATTGCTAAAACTTTAACTGCAATTTACATTTAAATAAATAAAATGTAAAAAAAAAAAAAAGAATGTTTATGGTTATAATATTAACCTTTCCTACGTCCGTCGGCCCAGGCTGCAGACACACTGAACATGGCAGGTTATCTGGAAACTAAGAGAAAACATGCATTTTTAGAAATCACAACACTCAAAGTAAAAGTTTTGTAAAACTGCTGTGCTGTTTTCATGAATAAAAGTGACCCAGACTGATTTTCACCTCAAAGAAAAAGGGATATGCATTGTCTCCGAGTTTGCGCAAGATCTTCTCCTGTACTTTGGTGTGAACACTGCGTTCTTTGTCCTGCAGAGGAGGATAGACCTGTCGAGTACACAGGAAGATATCCCTGCGAAACGCTATTCCCAGCACATCCATATCATCCCGACCGTATCGGAACGTACAGGAGAGCATGACGTAGACTAGAGGAGACAAATGCACAGGCTTTAATTCATAGACACAGGTGTGATATGCAGCTCAGCACTGCCATCTTCTGCAAACGTCTGTCTCACCTTTCTTCCCTTTCACCAGCTCAGGGTCGATCAGCACAACGCCATCTGACACACAAGACAAATAGACCATCAGTATGATTGTTTAGATTGATTTAATGTTATAAAGTCTACTGCACAATGCAAATGAAGGCCTCCAAATGATCAAACTAATGAAACTAATTTTTTTAGAACCTGTGATTCTTTTTTCAGGATTCTTGATGAATAAAAGCTTAAAAATACCAGAATCTATTCAAAATGTAAAACTTTTCTAATATAAGTCTTTGCTATCACTTTTAATCAATTTAACACAGCCTGGGTGAATAAAAGTACTAATTTCTTTGAAATTAATAAATGTGCTTACTTTAAATGTACATTTAGGTGCTTGTTTATATTGTTACAAAAGATTTCTATTTTAAATAAAGCATTCTTTTCAACTTTTTCTTTGTTAAAAACTATATACAAAGTAATAAACAGATCCATAAATTACAAAATCATGGAACAGAATTACTAAAACTTTAACTAAAATTTAATTTAAATAAATAAAACAAAAAATAAAAACAAACAATATTAGAAAAATAAATTACCTGAAAAAAAAAAAAATATATATATATATAAATAAACGTAACTAATATTACAACACATAAAAATATTAAATATTATATGTGCAATAAATTACTGAATCTAAATTTAAAGCAAAAAATATATAAAATGACAAAATCATGGAACAATACTAAAACATTAACTAAAATTTAAATTTAAATAAATTCAATTTAACAAAATAAAAATATATATATTTGAAAAAAACTTTCCCTAAAAAAACTAAATATATAAATAAATAAAATTACAACGGATAAAAATATTAAATATTATATATGCAATAAATAACTAAATCTATACATAAAGAAAAAATATAAAATGACAAAATCATGGAACAGAATTACTAAAACTTTAACTAAAATTAAAATTTAAATAAATTCAAATTTAAAAAATAACAAATATATATATTTGAAAAAAACTTTCCCTAAAAAAACTAAATATATAAATAAATAAAATTACAACGGATAAAAATATTAAATATTATATATGCAATAAATAACTAAATCTATATATAAAGAAAAAATATGAAATGACAAAATCATGGAACAGAATTACTAAAACTTTAACTAAAATTAAAATTTAAATAAATTCAATTTAAAAAATAACAAATATATATATTTGAAAAAAACTTTACCTAAAAAAAAACTAAATATATAAATAAATCTAATTACAACGGATAAAAATATTAAATATTATACATGCAATAAATAACTAAATCTATATTTAAAGAAAAAATATAAAATGACAAAATCATGGAACAGAATTACTAAAACTTTACCTAAATTAAAATTTAAAGAAATAAAATGTAAATAAAAAATTAAAAAACAATATTTGAAAAAACTTTACCTGAAAAAAAAAAAAATCTAAATGTATAAATAAATAAACGTAACATATAATATATATATAATATATATATATATAAATAATCTAAATTTAAAGAAAAAATATAAAATGACAAAATCATGGAACAGAATTACTAAAACTTTACCTAAAATTATACTAATCCTAATAATACTAACTATACAAATACTAAAATCCCCAAAAAATTTAATAACAATAAAAAAAAAATAAATAAATAAAAAAAGTAAAAAATTGATGCTGAAAATGTAGCTTTGTATCACAGGAATAAATTATTATTAAATTTAAAATATATTCACATAAAAAAACAGTTATTTTTAATTAAAATAATATTTCACAATATTACACCGTTTTCTGTATTTCTAATCAAATAAATGCAGCTCTAATGAGCATAAAAAAATCTTTAAAAACCATAAAAATTTTTACTGATCCCAAACATTTGAGCAGGCAGTTTATGTTGTATCATCATGTGACCACGTTAATATCGAGACAGTTTTGCTATCTCAGTACCATGATATTGATAATATTGTTGCATCCCTAATATTATGCATTATTATTATTAAAGACTGGTTGTGAATGCACACTGAGAGCCGTGATTAGCTGTTTAACTCACCAACAGGATCAACAAAATCACAGTGATCCACGAAATCCCGCTTCCCCATGTACACGCCCACCTGTGACATCACACACGGTTAACCAATCACTGATGAGCAACACAACTTGCACCATGTACACAACAAAAATCATTGGAAAAAAACAGAAGGATCAAAGGATACAATGAAACAAAAATATGGATGAAAAACTAAACTAAATGGACGGACAGATACTCACAGATTTGTCTCTGGAGAGTTTCTTGTAGATGACGTGTTTGGGACTCATTCTGACAGCTAATGCAGAAATAAATCAGGAATTACTTATCTTTTCTGCATTTGGCAGATCTAAAGTGACTTTTATTTTATTCAAGATTGCAGATTGCATTTATTGACTGAATTTATCCATTTTTGTTTTATTTTATTTAATTTTCTCTTTATTATGTAAAGATGGAGGCTTTAATTGTATTTAATGATAGCCAAGCCGGGACCCTAAGGTAGCTGGGGATTAGTTTGGGTTGGGTTTGTTAACAGAGTAAAATGTTGATTCTGTACAGAGTTGTATTCTGTCTTCTATTCTAAAATTTGCCTGAGAATCAATAAGTTTTTTTTCTGAAATATGCATTTGATTAGTTCTTCTTTTTTTTTTCTGGGATTCGAACCTATGACCTACTGTTTGAGCCTCAGGAAGGCTATGTATATTGGATTAATCCACTTTTAAAATAAAAATTTCCTGATAAATTACTCACCACCACTTCGTCCAAGATGTTCATGTATTTTGTTTCTTTAGTCGCAAAGAAATTATGTTTTTTGAGGAAAACATTCCAGGATTTTTCTCCATATAGTGGATTTTAGTGGTGCTCAATGGATTGAAGGTTAAAAATGCAGTTTCAAAGGGCTCTAAATGATCCCAGCCGAGGAAGAAGAGTCTTATCCAGTGTTGTTTTTGACAACCATCTTAGATTTAGTCTTAGTCTTCGTCTTTTGGACTAAAATGCTTATTAGTTTTAGTCACATTTTAGTCACTTCTATATGTGATAGTTTTAGTCCAATTTTAGTCGACGAAAAGTCATAAAGGTTTTAGTCTAGTTTTAGTCAAAAAAAGGGGGAAAAGTAGTCTTTTAACAAATTAATGTAGGTCAGTAAGTATTTTGCTGTTGGGTAGTGTCACTAATAGAGTATTTAATGCTAAAACGCCTTGCCATAGCGGCAGATACTTCTTAGGTTTTAATTGGCATGCACAATAAGCAGAAATGTCATGCATTTTAAACGTCTGACGGACCACCCACTAACATTTTTGTCTATTCTCGTCTCGCCAACGAAAACTCACACACGTCTCGTCATGTTTTAGTCATCAACGAGCCATTTTTATCTCGTCATCGTCTCGTTATCGTCATGAAAAAAAGTTGCGTCAACGAAATGATTTTGACATCGTCATCGTTGACGAAAACAACACTGGTCTTATCTAACAAAATGATGGGTTATTTTCCAAAAAAAAAAAAAAAAAAATTACAACTTATATACTTTTAACCTCAAATGCTCATCTTATCTAGCTCGGATGGGTAAATACCATATTCATAAATGTAAATGGCAAAATAAAAATCCATCCCTAATGGTTTTTAAAAAAAAACTCCAGTGATAACATTTATTCTTTATGTGAAGATGTCTCAAAATATTTGTCATTGTATCTTGCTAAGCATCCATGAAACTTTCTTTTAAGAATATATGAAGATTGAGGACAATATATGTGAACAACTTTGACTTGCCTTATGGACTGAAGTGTCTTTGCTTACTTTATTTATTTATTTATTCATTTATTTTTCTCTTTCTTTAGTGAAATTTGTTCCGTGTTTAACTATGTTCTGCACAGGAGTCTCTCAACGAGAGATTTTGTAAAAATTGTGTTTTGTATATGTATGTGTTTAAAAAAAAAAAAAAAAAAAAAATCGTATCTAGCTCGGCAAGATGAGCATTTGAGATTAAAAAGTATATAAGTTGTAAATGTTTTTAGAAAAGAACCGATCGTTTCGCTAGATAAGACTCTTCTTCCTCGGCTGGGATCGTTTAGATCATTTCAAACTCGGGGGCACCATAGAAGTCCATTATATGGAGAGAAATCCTGAAATGTGTTCCTTTAAAAAACATAATTCCTTTACGACTGAAGAAAGAAAGACATGAACATCTTGGATGACAAGGGGGTGACTACATTATCTGTGCATTTTTGTTCTGAAAGTGAACTACTCCTTTAATAATGTATTATTAGTAAATGTTAAAATCAACATTAAGATGCAGATATTGTAAAAAGGAAATTCCAAGACTTTCAACGACTACTTTTTTGATTTCAACTTAAGGACGTCAAACTTCTTACTTATCAAACAATGTCTTATCTTTACAATTTTAAATAAAGATATATAAAAATTAGGGCCGGGACTTTAACGCGTTAATTTAGATTAATTAATTACACAAAAATAACGCGTTAAATTTTTTTAACGCATTTTAATCGCACTGAGTTTTGCACCGCGGAACGTTTCTCACTGGATGAGATTCCGCGGACCGATTATACTGGAGCACAAACTAGCGTTCAGACAAGCCAAAGAACTTATACCAAAGAAGCTGCGTCCGTCCTAAATAGTATTGTATGACCCAAATCGTAGTATGTTTAAAAAGTATTCCAAAGATTCCCGGATGGTCTACTACTTAACGATCAATGCACACTCTTAACTGTTAATATTGCCCGCAACACACTGCGCCATGAACGAGGATTCGATTAGAACTACAAACACGCATAAAAAGTGTTAAAAAACTACAAACATGGAGGATATACGCGACCAACGGACAGGTAGAGAAAGGGGTTTGAGTGATAAATAATCAGTGTGATAAAAACTACTTTTTAAATGTTATCCGCGTTATATTCCATGTGCAGCAACATTAATAATGATAGGTTTGGTCATTAACGTTTAAATGCATAATTAAACAAACACAAGAGCAGAGTTCTCGGCATGAAAGACTCGTTAAAGAACGTGCCTCTTGCTACACTTAATGGCAATATTGCACTGGTCTGTTGGACTTGGTTGAACAAAAATAAACAATATTTTGTTGCTTAAGCTTATGTATTCAGTCATTATTCAATGGTATACTAAAAATCCATGTAAAAATCTTAATTCTCACTGTTCTTAGGTCAAATATTTACATGCGATTAAAATGCGATTAATTTCGATTAATTAATTACAAAGCCTATAATTAATTAGATTACATTTTTTAATCGAGTCCCGGCCCTAATAAAAATATACTAATAAGACAAAAATAAAGTGAAACCACTGTTACGTTTCTTGCGAAATTTGTATGTGTACACTTTCATTCTTTTTTCTACGTTTTGTTTTTATAACTGTACTGCTTTAATTGTTTGATGTTCTCTACTGTTTAAGAAAAAAAAATTAAAATAAAGATTCTCGAAACTGCTCCAAAATCCTGATCTGAATTAAATGATTCGCAAACCTGCTCTGAAGTCCCGATCCCAGCTGAGGAATAAGGGTCTTATCTAGCAAAACAATTGTCCATTTTCCTAAAAAAAGTATAATGGTCACACTTTATAGTAGATGGCCTTAATTATTATGGACTCACATCAAAAAATAAGTCCAATGTACTTAATGTGTTCACATTGCATTGCAAAACACTTTTGCTTCTATTAAGGTGGGATATGTGTAAGGTTAGGGACAGCTTTGGTGGTAAGGGTAGGTGTCAACATGCTCTTTCTTTTATATATATACACATATGGGCGGTGTTATGCTAATTTACTCACCCCTTGAAGTGGACCAGTGGGGCGTGTATGAACGAGCCATTTTAGGGAGGCGTGGCTGAGTCTTAACTTTTATAATAAATATCTCTTTGGGTTTGAGACTTTAATCCTATCTATGCACAAACAGCTTATAAAACTCCAAAGACAAAGGAAAACAAGAAACTGCGACATGTGATCTCTTTAACCAGTAGAAAACAATTAAGGAAGAGAGACAAGATGAGCATTTGAGGTTAAAAAGTGCATAAATTGTCATTTTTATTTTAGAAAATAACCAATCGTTTCACTAGATATGACCCTTATTCCTCAGCTGTGATTGTTTAGTCTTTTGAAGCTGCTCTGAAACTGCATTTTTAACCTATAATCCACCATTAAAGTCCACAATCCTGGAATGTTTTCCTCAAAAAACAATTTCTTTGCAACTGAAGAAAGAAAGACATGAAAATCTTGGATGACAAGGGGGTGAGTAATTTATCAGGAGATTTTTTTATTTTGAAAGTGGAGTAATTCTTTAATACTCATTATCAGCAGTTGATTTTCTAAAAATTGTAAGCATAATATTATGAGAAGCAAATTTGTATCTGTAATCATACAGACGCTCATCAGCAGTTTCAGATCTGAGCCGATGACTCACTTCACTAATCTAGTGTATCACCTCTACAAACACAATGACATCTATCTATCTATCTATCTATCTATCTATCACCAGTTATTATATTAAGGCGAGACACTGCAGGTGAATAGGGTAAAAATATTAACTAATAGTTATAACCTTACTAACTCAGTTTATTGATTACATTGAAAATTGCAAACACTTTTTGTATTACAACGTTTCTAAAATGTTCGGTTTAAATATGCAAATGAGGCATTATTTAATGAAATATGCACTCATTTGCATACATTTCTAGTTCAAAAATCTAAACACTGGATGAAGTCAGTTTAAAAATTCCTGTTGACTTTATTTGACATATTAGAGTCAAAATGGTTTACAGAGGGAATTTTGGGTCTCATTTTATCACACCCTAATTCAGAAAAAAAACCTAGAACAGAAAGGAAACACTCTGTTTTTTTTTTTTACCATTTTTTGGGGAATGAAATGTTGTATATAATCAGGCAAATCATATTTGTACAAATCCCTCTGTAAAAACCTTCAGGATATAAACAGGATTAAAACGGTAAAGTTTGGTGTGTGTAAGTGCTACTGAAGTGGAGATTTATGGCTCAGTGGAAGAGAAAAAATCATTTTGAGAAAACAGCCTTTAAAAATATGGATTGTAATTGAAATCTATTAACACAAATAGATAAAGTGCTATAAAAGAAATGCTTAAAAGTGTCTTTAGGATGTTTTTATTCCACTAGTCTGAAAAAAAAAAAAACACTTTACGAAAAACCCAAAATCCCAAATTTGACAGGTGCATGGAAAACAGCGTTTTTGCCTGCAATGGCTCCCCTTAATATCTATTATAAGTACTAGATTATCACCACATTATTACTGTATCTTTTTTGAGATTTCTAATGTACTAATTAATAGTAATAAATGAAATAAATAGATGTAAATGTGATGTGGTGGTGCTGCAGTAACTCACCTGTCTGTGTTCAGATGCTGTTAATGTTGTTTGTTGAGTTAAAGTGTGAGAGGACGCTGGGTTTCAGGGCTGGTATTTGTAAGCGGTGACTCCGCCCACCGATAACCGTTCGTTCCCGTCAGCGAGATTAGAGTCTCTGGCTTGCAGGAGGAATGAAGATGCACAACTAATCCAATCACACGCGTATAAAGACACTGACAAACATGCATGCACCAATATCAACAACAAGAAAACATATTTAGAATAACCACCTTATACAGATTATGTGGGATGTGACAACTGAAAGAGGTTTCTTAAGAGGTGAGAGGTCAGTTAGGATCATACGAACAACAACGAGCTGGTTCTCAGTGTGGATTCCAACCGTATACCTTAGTTTACAAGACTAGCTCAACTATAAATAACAGCTCGTTCTTCATTTATTCAACCTCATGGCATTCAAACTTCCTGTGAAATACGAAAGGAGATGTTTAGCAGAATGTTACAGCTTCTGTTTGTCAGGCTTCTGAACAGCGTATTACAAATAGCCCATACGAGTCCATACAATATTTTTATTTAATTTAATTTTTAAAAATTATTTTTATTTTATAATATTAATAATTTTAACTTATTTTAAAATAATAAAAATAAAACAAATTCTAAAATTAATTTAAAATAATCATAATATAATAGCCAAAAATACATTGTATGGGTCATTGATTTTTCTTTTATGCCAAGAATCATTAGGATATTAAGTAAAGATCATGGTCCATGAAGATATCGTGTAAATTTCCTATCGTAAATATATAAAATGTAATTTTGGATTAGTAATATGCATTACTAAGAACTTAATTTGGACAATTTTAAATGCTAATTTCTCAATATTTGCACCCTCAGATCAATTTTTTTTTAAATAGTTTTATCTCAGCCAAATATTGTCCTACTCTAACAAATACATCAATGGAAAACTTGTTTATTTAGCTTTATTTAAATGCATAAAAAAAAAAAGTTTATATATATATATATATATATATATATATATATAACAATTTTATTAATATATTATATAATCATTGTTTTTATTTTCATTTTACAATAACAACAATAAATTAAACAAAATAAAATAAATTGTTATATAAATTGTTAAAATAATATATTTTATTAATGTATTAGTAAATGTTAAAATAAAAAAAAATGCTTAAGGTACTTCTTACAGGGTTCTTGCAGATACTGTAAAATGAAATTCTGACTTGACTTTAAGTACTACTTTTTGATTTTCAAGGACTTCAAAATAAGATTTGACTTATCAAAAAATGTCTTATCTTTCAAATTCTAAAAAAGATAAATATAAATATACAAATAAGGCAAACAAAGTGAAGCACAAGGAAAGCATTACTAAAGTATTACAAAGTATATTACACTTTTACTATAGTAAAACCACAGTTAATTTTCTTAAACGATTTGTAATTCTGCATACTTTTTCTTTTTTGTTTTTATAACTGTACTGCCTTTATTATTTGATATTTTCTACTGTTTAAGAAAAAATCTGAAACAAATATACGCGAAACCGCTCAGTAATCCCGATCTGAAACAAATGATTCGCCATTTGCGCTCTAAACTCCCGAACCGAATCAAATGATTCACGAACTGAATCAAATGATTCGCCATTTGCGCTCTAAACTCCCGAACCGAATCAAATGATTCACGAACTGAATCAAATGATTCGCGATCCACGCTCCTAAGTACCGTTCTGAATAAAGATTCATGTTTTGCAAATTATTTGATTTAGATCAGGACCATCGCATATCACGAATCATTTGTTTAGAATCATTCAATTTGCGAAATGATGTAAAGCAGAACGAGTTTGTGAATCATTTTGTGAATTGAATGATTCAAATCAAATGACTCAGAATATGCGAACTGAAGTCCGGATCTGAAACAAATGATTCTCGATCAGATTAGTTCACTTCATAACAATGAATCACTTTGCGAGTCTTAGGTTTTTAGATTAGGAGTTTCAAAAAGCAAATGGCTTTTTAATTTAATCTGGCTTTTGCTAGTGAATCGCTTAAAATGAGTTAATGACTCAGAGTAAATGACTCAATTGATTTGTTTCATCTGTTCCGCTTTTCGCGTCTTTAGCCATGTTTACACGACTACTGGCTTATCTCTCTTATTTAATGGCATTAACTGAAATAAGTGGGAAAAGTATAATGTTTTTTGAATTGTGTGTGAAAGGATTTGTGCTTATTGTGTTCTATTTAAGTACCTCTTTTTGAATATTGCTATTTTCAAGGGTTTTCCATGCCTTAAGTGCTTTAAAATGTCTATTTGTTAGATAATTTATCTTAAAAAATGTAGTTAACAAAAAGAACCTTGTAAGCATTTCTTCTGAAGACTGAAAAATAAAAACATTATATCCTGAATAATACTGATATGCGTAACCTTTTACTAGTGGATCTAGTGGTGCAATATTAACTAAGGTTAATAGTCGGTCTCTTTCTGGAACACTGGATTGGAACAAACCATTTCATAATGCATTTCTGTGGGTAATTAAAGAAAGAGGCGGTGGACCGATCATCAGCAGGTGGTTGTAGGTTAATAAAGCCTGCGGTTTAAGACCGTGTTGTCAATCTCAGCAGTCTGAGTGCTGATGTCAGCTCATGGGATTATACACACAGAGAAAAGACCCTCTTATCGTTCTCATCTCATTTAGGTCCGAGAAACCTCAGCCGAACTCTCACTCATGCACGACTCTTCTCCAGCTAAAAAAAAAAAAAGACAAATGCAAGTAACGTCCCGCACATTTTATGGTGTGCAAACATTAAGCAGACATATACAGAGACCTCATATACAATAGCGACAATTACCCCACGGTCCGTTTAAGCCGGCCCACTCTCAGCCCCACCCACAAATGCATCGGTGAGGGCGGAGCTAAACTCAAGCCACACCCACAAAGTCCATCTATAAAGTGTGCACTCACCATTTGAAAGCAAGTGCACTTGTTAGGCCCCTCAGCAGACTCCAGAATTGAGCACGAGGGGATGCAAGTGTCTTAAAACGAGCCAATATAGTGTTCGGTCGAGTATGAAGGTGCATACAGTCTTTTTAAACTTCTTATTAAGTGCAAACGTCACCAGTTCTGCTGCTGGCGTCAGGGCGAATCACAAGTGCACTTGTTTTCCTTTGCACAACAGCTCAAGGAGAGTGTCTGCGTAGATTTTGATACAGTATTTGAAACAGACGTCATGCTCAGAGGAAACGCTGTCAGGATATGAGCTCATGTGCAGCGTGTATGAAATAAAAATAAAATAAAAATGAAGAACAGAGCATTGCTTTATCTACTAAAACACATTTCTCACTGCATACATTCAGCATTACTGCATGCATCACCCGTTCACCACACGCACACGCTCATCCGGGATCCGAGGGGAGGGGCTTAGGACAAAGAGCGCTGTGATTGGCCGAAATAAGTTTTCACTGGTGTCAGATTAAATATGGTGTCATTTGCACTAAATATGTAAAGTATATCATGGAATTGTGGACAATACTTTTAAATCTCAAATGCATGGCAAAAAATAATTCATTCTGAAAGTGATAATCAGAGCATCAACATACAAAAACAGACACACAATCTCACAAAATTAAAGTATACGTCACCCCAAAATAAAAATAAATAAATTTTGCATAAAGAAATTGTATGTTTTTAGGATTTGATAGTCAAATTTATGTATTTATGCATGCACTTTTTCACCCAAAATTAGAGTTGTCAAACGATTAATCGCATACCAAATAAAGTTTTGTTTACATAAAATATATTTGTACACAGTATATATTATGTATATATAAAAACAAACTTTTAATTTGCATGCAATTAATTGCTATCTATTAGAAATTACATTTTGCATAAAGAAAATTAAGCCTTTTTTAGAATTAAGATTTTTTTTAATATTATTTTAATATTTAGTATAATTTTTTGCTTTTATTTTAGATATTTATCATTATTTTATTTAAGGATATTATTCTTTTTTTTTTTTTTAATCACATTTTCCCAAAAAAAATGTTCATCAATGCAATCCTAAATTATTTTGGTGTTGTGTAAAATTGATGTGGAAAGAAATGTATAAAATAAATGAAAATAATATAAAATGAAATAATTTATGATGACTATGTAATAATGCCAATTTTCCTGACTTTAATTTATGTATTCATTTATTTATTTAACTTAATAAATAAAACACTTTATGGACAGGATGATGATTATTACTCTTTTTTTTTTTTGCAATACAATTGGAATTTGAGGGTTAACTGTGTTTAAATATTTTAAAAATGTCAAATGTCAATCAAAAAACAGCCTATTTCCTTTAAGCAATATATTTTCTTTTGATTTTAGAAGAAAACAGCAATTTCTTTGTGAGATTCATCCTAAATAAAATTGGGTTCCTGTTCAACATATGCATTGTTTTAATCACGACTGTAAAAAGGGAGATGTGGGATTTTCGCTCTAGGAACAATATTTTGTGAACAGTGCCATCCATAGAGCTCAACTGGAACTGCATCCAACACAGACAGACATTCAGACAGACAGACAGACACACACACTTGCAGCTTAATGGCCTGTATCTGTATAAGGCAAAGCATTACTCGGACAGTAAACGCACACAAACATACACACTATTTTAAAGCCGTGTTAAAACAAGCAGTAAGAGTCGTGTAGGACAGTGAGAGTCACTTGTATAATCTCCATCATCTCACATCAAGAGTGTGTGAGACAGACAGTACATCAAAGCCGATATAAATATGTATAATACGTGTACGGTACCATCCATTCATACAGGCAGACGACACACGTACACAGAGAGCCAAACGAGATGGCATTGTGGGAAAGGAAGTTCAAGAAGAGGCCAGTGGGACGTGAGGGTGGGCTCACTTTCAATCTGTCTTTACAGTCTGTTTCATCCAATCACGGCGGAACTGTGCTCGACCAATCACTGCGAAGGAAGAGAGCGGGCCGGTCACATGTCAGACCAAAGCACGGCCTTGCTGCCTTTTCCAACGCTGGCCACGTACGCACCGGATGGAGACCAGGATACCGAATTTATGGCAGAACTGCAAACAGGACAGAAACAAAGTTTATGAAAATGCATTTGTACAGCCATAAATTGTTCATAAATACAAGTACATTCAAATACTACTATTTGTAAATGTCCTGTATTTGCAAGAATTCAGAATATAAAAATCCAATATTATTCAGGGTTCGTACAGATACTTTCAAGGACTTTTCAAGCCCTACTTTTTTCAGAGATCTCAATTATGTCTTACATTTCAAAAAAAGAAAAGAAAAAAGAAGTAGATAAAAATATAGCCTATTAGTAAAAACTAATTTGGCAAAAATAAAAGTGATCATTAGTATTACTACTAAATTATTACAAAAGTATACTACATTTTAACTATATTAAAACCACAGTTAATTTTAAGGATTTGTATTTGTGTATACTTTTTTTCTTTGTTTAGTTGTTAGAACAGTATATATGCACAATAATATGGTCTCTAAATGTAAATGTCCTGTATTAGCAAGACTTCAAAATTTAAAAATATAATATCCAATCAATATCCACTTTTTTATTCAGGACTTTCAAGGACTTTAAGCACTACTTTTTTTATTTTCAAGGACTTCAATTAGAGATCTCACTTCTTTTATTTCAAATTCTAAAAAAGAGAAATAGATAAAAAAAACAATAGCCTATTAGTAAAAAAATAAATAAAACCAATTTTGGACCGGCCAGAAGCAATTACCAAACTGGTTCCGTGTTTATCATACTTCGCGACAGTGAATCAAAGTTATTAATTATACAGGCTACATTCAAGATAAATTGGTAATATTTGTTTCTTCAACACTATCTAAAGTTTTAATGCCTGTATAAAACAATTTAATGCTTTTTAATGCCATTTAAGGCCTTAATTTTCGCAAAATCAATTTAATGACTTTTAATGCTTTTTAATGCCCCGCGGAAACCCTGTAATAGTTTTCCTTGTATTTTTTATCTTATTTCTAGTGCAAATGTCTAATGATTCAAATCAAGTTACTTTTACTTCAAGTTATATTTACTTGAAGTGAAATGACATAAAAAGTCTTGTTTTATGAGAAATTGCGTGAACTTTTTGGGTGAACTATCCCTTTAAATTGCGGAAGGGTGAATTAAAACATAACTTTTTAAAACCCACAAAGACGCTAAGTTTGTGAATTTGCTGTATACATGAAATAACACCCAGGCGACCTACTAAACTTCCTAAAATGTGCAGTATTCAACCAGAAAAGTGTGGTTGCATCCAACAATGCAATGCACTTAACTTGATTTTCCATTTACATTGTGATGAACCAAACATTTGAGTAAGTTCACATCAAGAAATTAACCCATAACCCATTTTTAGTACCGATAATTAGAAAGTCCCTTAACAAATCTTTGTTGGTCACAACAAAACAAAAGATAGGCCATATAGAGAGTAGTACACTAGTATTCCATTACTCACCTGTGACCTTTATCAAGGCTTTTGTCTAGTTTTCCCGTTAGAACGTTCCAAATGTACAGAACGCCGTCTGCAGAACCGGCCGCCACATAACTTCCATCAGGACTGAAAACACACACAAAAAAAAAAGCTCATAAAGTGGCAATCAAGGTGAATAAACTTTAACCCTCTGGGCCTCCTCATTAAGGGGTCACACTTGGCTCCCTCGCGGTCAAAAGTGACCGAAGCCTTAAAAAGTAACTTTTTTTTTTCTTCAGGAAAATCAATTAAATATATTTTTGTTCAATAATATTTTGTAATTATTATTTAGAATTTTGAGCATTTTTTATGAATCTATGCAATATTTATACAGTTTTAATGAGCAATTTTTCCCAGTAGATTTATATTTTATATTATATTTTTTAATTAATTATGTATTTATTATTTTTCAATAAATACAACATTTCACATTAAAATAGAGTAAAAGCATTTAAAATCCATTTTTTTTTAAGTGAAAATTGCACCATCTATTGGCATAAAAAATAAAAACTTGTGTAATGCCATGTAAACTCCTGTATCTCCCTATATACATATATACAGGGGCTTTGGGATTCCTATTGTTTTTTTTCTTTTTATTGTTTCTTCATTTTATTAGGCTTTGCATTTAGAAATATATTCAGACATTCTAAAATAAAAATTTTGGCAAGGTTTAGATATTTTTTGATTGGATAAATATCAGGTTTTGCATTTTTCTGCTTATTTCTGTGTGTCTGTGTGTGTGTGTGTGCGCGTGTGTGTGCGTGTGTGTGTCAGTTCTGTACTTTTGTTATTTTAGAGTGTCAGTCCTTGCTTGCTGAACACTTCTTTTCAGCACAGTTGCTCATTTGTAGCTTGTATTACCAAAAGATTATCTGAATTATCACATTTTTTCGTATTTCCCATTCATTTCCTATGTCGGTCATTTTTGACCGCGAAGGAGCCAAGTGTGACTTTTTTTTTTTTTTGACCCTTTAACATATCCGAATCATGTCACTGATTTTTTTTTTGTACTCACATAGCTAATGCAACAAAAGTCACCAAGTGTCATCTCATTCTGATGAAGCTACGATTTTTAAAAATTCAAAACATAAAATTTTTCGGTCAAAAATGACCGAAGAGGCCCAGAGGAGACCTAGAACATTTTTGGGGCACTTCTTTGTTTTTGTTTTTCAGACCTATTCAAACCATCATCATTACTGTCATACATCATTATAAACATAAAACTTAAACTTTATGTCTAGCTAATTTAAAATTACAATTTTCCTTTTGTTCTCTCTAAAAATGAGTGAATTTCCAGAATTTTAGGAAAAACACTAGCAACAATTGGGTGTTTTTTTTTCCCTGTACTGTGTACTGTACAAAAACCCCTGAAGTTTTACACTTCCAAATAAAATTGTCTATATACAACATTCCCCAAGCAAGTTATAGCCATTTATTTCGCTTTTTCAGTGAAAAACAGGCCTATTTAGTTTATTGACCATATAGACCTGTCCAAAAACGTTTCAGGAGTAAAGTCATAGCAGAAACAGTGTTATATAATAGCAAAACACAGTAAAAAATTGGCTGTAGTCTGCGTCGGAATCAATTTTACATGAACATCGCCTAGTGACACGCTACTGCTGTTTCATCCTTGTTTTTGGTTTGTGTTATGTCAAAGGGCTCTGTCCTGAGTATTTCTGTGCTTTTTCAAAGAATACTCTCATGCAAATGTGTTATTCTGCGTTTGTTTTCATGCACGCAAGACACACTTTACTTTAACTTTCCATTTGTTCAGATTTCCAAAACAACATGCTAATCCGTGGTTCAAAAGACCAAAAACTATGTTAATTGGTTGAATAGATGACAGTTTGAACCAATCTGGGCACAGGGGTGGGACTAAGCGTCAACAATCATTCCTGTTTGGCTCAGAGGACTGAAATGCATTGGTTTTATCTGCCGAATCACTGCTGAGGAAATGCAATGACGTAATCACTATGAAGCCTCTGAATATCCAAATGAGACAAATGCGATATCACTGAAAAGAGCAGACTTTTTAAAGCATTCAAATTGGATTAGTGATTCAAAAGTTATTAAACATTTAAGAACAATAGTTATTTTTAGCCGCGGATGGCTGTCTCGGCCTTTGAGGGTTGATTAGGCGTTCACGTAAATCACAAATAATTCAACAAAATAAAAGCTTGAGGATTTGAACATTTAAAAGTAAAGAATTTGATACATAAATACTTTATTAGCTATTTTTATTTAAAAAAAAATTATAATACTATCACATATGTGTTTCTAGTATTTATAGTATATGTGACCCTGGACCACAAAACCAGTCTTAAGTCGCTGGGGTATATTTGTAGCAATAGCCAAAAATACATCGCATGGGTCAAAATGATTGATTTTTCTTTTATGCCAAAAATCATTAGGAAATTAAGTAAAGATCATGTTCCATGAAGATTTTTTGTCAAATTCCTACTGTAAATATATCAAAATGTAATTTTTGATTAGTAATATGCATTGTAAAGAACCTAATTTGGACAACTTTAAAGGTGATTTTCTCAGTATTTTGATTTTTTTGCACCCTCAGATTCCAGATTTTCAAATAGATGTATCTCGGCCAAATATTGTCCTATCCTAACAAACCATACATCAATAGAAAGCTTATTTATTGAGCTTTCATATGATGTTTACATCTCAGTTTTGTAAAATTTAACCTTATGACTGGTTTTGTGGTCCAGGGTCACATATGGGCAATTTTACAGAATTGGTCCAAACATCTTGAAAAAACGTCTTTTTCCAAAAATTATGCAAATAGTATAATATCCAAGGTACACATTTTTAGTAGTCTTTTTCAGAAAGTTTTGGAATATCTTGTTAGATAAGACCCTTATTCCTCGACTGGGATCGTTTACAGTCGCATTTGGGATCGTTTGAAGCCGCATTTAAACTGCATTTTGGAAGTTCAAACTCAGGGCACCATAGACGTCCACTATATGGAAATGTTTCCCTCAAAAAACTATTTCTTTACGACTGAAGAAAGACAGACATAAACATCTTGGATGACAAGGGGGTGAGTGCATTTTCTGTAAATCTGTGTTCCGGAACTAAACTTAAATGTGTAAATGTGCTATTTGGTTGTGGGACAGCAATTCTGTGGAATGGCTGATATAGTACTCTCACCTAAACGTGACTCTGGTGAAGTCTGAACCACACTTGAATCCTTGAGCACTGCAAAAACAAAAATACATTTCTTGGATATCTTGATGCATTTAAATAATAATACACAAAGTAAAACAGGAACTTGAGCAACGCACTTTAACGTCTGTCGCACTGCATTACTGCGCAGATCGATTATTTTCACCAGGTCGTCACGAGAGCAGGTCAAGAGCTCGGTCCGGTCGTGATTGAGGTCCAAAGATGTTACGCGGCCCTGCAACTCCAGCTCAAGCACGATACTCTCCGACCTAATCAAAAAACAAACACAAAAAGCCAGAAATATTAGAGACTGAGCTACAATTACACATCTGAGCATTGCAACCTCCCTCTATGAATAATGACCCACCTAATGTCCCAGAAACGAACTTTCTTATCAAAGTGTCCGCTCATCACACACTGCTCCGTGCAGACAATGTCATTACAGCTAGAACCAGCAAACACCGTCTTCATGCCTGAGAAAAAGAGAGTTTTATTTATTAGTCTTATTAGAGTGACGCTTCAACAATTAAAAGCGACCAGCAATCGTAAATTCAGAGAAATAAGCATTCAATAAACTGTCAACTACCATGAAATGTATGTTTTTAAAACCTTTTACTTTTTCACATTTTAGTTTCGTCTGTTTTTGTAGAAAATATTGTTAATCAATGTTATAAATATTTCTAATAGAATTAGATTATATGAAATGTAATAGTGCAACAATCATGTAATTAATATGAAGTGAAAAATGAAGTAAATGTGAATTTATATGAATTAGAAATTAATTGTATCATTAGGAATTCTGATGCAATATCAGATATTATTGCAATTAAATAAAATAATTAATAAAAATAAAAACAAACTGATATTTAAATTAATTAATATTTATTTAGAATGAAACATTCTGATGCATTTAAGTTGAAACTTGTTGAAAAGAAAAAACTAATATTTAATGTTAAACATTACAAATATTAATGCAATATTAATTTGATATTAATAAAATAATATGATAATTAACATTTAAATTAATTAATATTATATTTATTTAGAATTAGAAATTCTGAAAAAAGTTGAAACCTGTTGAAAAGTTTAAAAACAAAATAATTGTTCAATATTACAATTAATGCAATAAAAATAATTAAATTAAAACAAGCTAACATTTAATGTTAATTAAATATGACTACAAATATTCATATTTGAATTATATACGATAATATTAATATTTAATTAGAATTAGAAATTCTGATGCATTTAAAGTTAAAAACCTATTGAAATTTTTTAAAACAAATTAATATTTAACTTTAACTATGACTGCAAATATTTTCATATTTAAATGATATATGATAATATTAATATTTAATTTGAATTAGAAATTCTGATGCATTCAAAGTGAAAAAAAAAATATTAACCATTAAATATTACAGAAATATCAATGCAATATTAAATTCAATTAATTGATATTAATAAAAAAAATTAATTAAAACAAACAAATATAGTGATATTGAAATGATATATAATATTAATATTTAATTTGAATTAGAAATTGATGCATTTAAAGTCGAAACCTGTTGAAAATTTGAAAAACAAATATTTACTTTTAAATATTACAGAAATATCAATGCAATATTAAATTAAATTAATTAAAAATGTATAGAATTAAAACAAACTAATATTTAATGTTGATTAAATATGACTGCAAATACATCAATATTTAAATTATATATGATGATATTATTATTTAATTAGAATTAGAAATTCTAATGCATTTAAAGTTGAAACCTGTTGAGAAATTGAAAAACAAATATTTAACGTTAATTACAGAAATACCAATGCAATATTAAATTAATTAATATAAATAAAAATCATTTAATTAAAACAAACGTTTATTGTTAATTAAATATGACAGCAAAATATAGTAATATTTAAATGATATATAATATTAAAATTTATATATTCAAAATTATATTTAATATTTTTATATTTAATGTAACATTAAATTGACTCTTATTCATTAAAAAGTTTTTAATTAATATTTAGTTGGTCTATTTTGCGCAATAATCATTAGAAACCCTGTTGCATTTAAAGTTAAAACCTGTTTAAATGTTGAAAAACTAATTAATAATGTACATTTTTAGATTGCAACCTAAAAATGCAATCATTTTCACTTAATTTTCAAGCACTTTTGCATCTTACTCACAGAAAGTATCAATTAATAAGTAGAATAACAACTAAGAGTCTCTTACAGACTTTGCTGCGCAAGTCCCAGAGCTTGAGGGTTCGATCGTAGCTTCCGGAGACGATTCGTGTGTTATCGAGGAGAAACCGAGCGGATAATACCTTTCCGCTGTGTCCTGTGAGTGTGTGCTTTAGGAAAAGACAAATCCACAAACATTAAATGCACATGCAAACAATTCTGTATGCCTCTTAAAAAAAGGCATGTTGTTTCTAGCAGCAAATGAGATTCAGTCGAACACATATTCAGGTCTCAGTACGATTTGTGAGATCAAGCTGACCAGCCTCCTTCAGTCCAGCCCTCCTGTGTTTGTGTTTCTGTGGGATGTTTCTGTCAGAGTCTCTCTTGATACTCTAAAAAGACTCTTATTTAGCCGAAACATCCATTATATCAGCCGCCACATTAAACCAGAGATGCACAACTAGAGCATGCTGGGAAAATTAGTAAGTGCGGCTGGGAGGGACGAGGGGACTGGAAGGAGACCTGGACATCAGACCTTTTACATCACATCACTGACCTTTGACTTAGCATTTAAAACTTGCTACAACTGCATTTTTTAACTAAACATTAAGCAAAACTTGTATGCATATAATATGTGACCCTGGACCACAAAACCAGCCATAAGGTAAATTTTTACAAAACTGAGATGCAAACATCATATGAAATGCTTTCTATTGATATATGGTTTGTTAGGATAGGACAGGACAATATTTGCCTGAGATACATCTATTTGAAAACCTGGAATCTAAGGGTGCAAAAAAATCAAAATACTGAAAAAAAAATCACCTTTAAAGTTGTCCAAATTAAGTTCTTAACAATGCATATTACTAATCAAAAATTACATTTTGATATATTTACAGTAGGAATTTTACAAAAAATCTTCATGGAACATCATCTTTACTTAATTTCCTAATGATTTTTGACATAAAAGAAAAATCAATAATTTTGACCCATACAATGTATTTTTGGCTATTGCTACAAATATACCCCAGCGACTTAAGATTGGTTTTGTGGTCCAGGGTCACATATGTAGAATATTTAATCAATTCCAAGCATTTAAAAAAAAAAAAAAAAAATGCTAAAACCATCACCAATGTTTAAATGCATGAACAACACAAACAATCAGAGATACGTTTTTTTCTCAGTAGGACTGAAAACCAGCTAAACAGATGTTTGGACTAAAACAACTACTCAAGTCTTTGAAATCCTCACCCGCAGTCTGTAATCATCAACCGTCCAGATTCTGCTGGCAAAATCATTAGACGCAGCCAGGAGATACGAGCCCTGCAGAGTGCAAACACACTGCTATCAGTCACAGAAAAACATGGTACATTAATGTGAAATGATTTGTGATCTGAAATAATGAATTCATGAATATTCCATGAACACAGTTTGGTTTGTGTGGCTTTTAGTCAAGTCAAGATTATTTATACAGCGCTTTTTTACAATACAAGTTGTGTCAAAGCAACCTTACGGTATTAAAATAATAAAGTAAAATTTCAGTCCGTATATGTTAGAGTTAAGGTCATCTATACATGATAGTGAACTCCTAATACAAAAGAAACATTTATCAGATGTAAATGGATTTTTAAACGTATTTAAGTTGTTTTGGATAAAAGTGTGAGCTTAAAAGTAAATCTAAATGTTTTGTTTATGCTATAAGATGTAGAAAATCATGTTTTTGTTAAGGTCAATAACATTGACATAATAGATTTTTCGAATTTTCATTTCACGAAACTTCTGCAGTTATTGAGGTTTTTAGAGGCCTATAAGATCCTTCCCCCAAATTTTGTGTTTTCAATTTTATTTCTCTACGTTATATTGTAACAGGTTACTTACATTTAATTAGGGCTGGGCGATACGCACAAAAAAAATTACTACAATATTTTTAATATCAGTCAATATTGATAATTATCAGGATAAATTACTTTTTTTTTTAAATTTCTTTTAAGTTTAAGGCAGATTTTTGCTCCAATGTAAATGTTGTAAAAACCAGACAGTTCATAGTTTTAAAGCTGTTCTTTATGGTCAGAACATGACAAACACATTCTTTACACTTTAACAAAATAAAAAAATAAATAATAATAATTAAAAAATCTTAGTTCTACTTGTTTTAATGAATAATATTGTTTCAAATCAAGAAACAGGTTTGTGATGACACATAATAATTATAATAATATAAAAAAATTGTCTCTTTGAATTACACATTTTATAGTAGCTTGAGATAGGATGCAGATGTAGATTTATGTTCGTTATTAAAATCAGTAATATACGGAAAAATTAGGGATGCATTGAAATTAAAAATCTTGGCCAAAGCCAAATAAAATTACACACTGTGCTGAAGGCCGATTACCAAACACGTTTTTTTGTGTTTTTCCCCCATGTATTCTGCCATTTTTTTTTACCATTGCATAAATTAAAGAGTCATTTATAACTGTTGTAATGATAACAATTATAACAACAGCTCTATTAATACATTTATTATAACATTCTCCGTTGCTCAGCAAGGCTGCATTTGTTTCTACATTGAAAACTTATTCATTTTAAGTTAAACTGTGCTTTGTTGGTAGGCTATATTGTCTCCTAGAATGTAAATAAATATTTTTAAAATTGTTGTTATATAATTTACTTTTTTGTTTTGAAAAGCAAGACAAAACTGTAAAAAGCACATTTTGGCTATTTAATTTATGCAATGGTGAAGACAATTGTCAAAATACATGGGGAGAAAAAACACGAAAAACCATGTTTTCATTTCGGTGCATCCCTAATTAATACAGTTATTATAACATTGTCCTTTGCTCAGCAAGGCTGCATTTATTTGTACAATAAAAACACATGCCTGATTCAAGAAGGGGTCTTAAAAATGGCCAAAGAACATTGTTTTACTAACTTAGTCATTTTAAGTTAAATTATGCATCGTTGGTAAGATATAATCTAGTCTACTAGAATGTTCAAAATGTTCAGTGATAAGTAAATATTTTTAAATTGGTGTTTTATAATTGATTTTTTGTTTTTGAAAAGCAAGACAAAACTGTAAAAAACACATTTTGGCTATTTAATTTATGCAATGCTGAAAAAAAAAATGGCGGAAAAAAAACACACAAATCCGTGTTCAGTAATCCGCCTTCGGCCCAGTGTTTAATTTTGGTCGGCTTTGGCCAAGAATTTTCATTTCGGTGCATCCCTAATTAATACAGTTATTATAACATTCTCCATTGCTCAGCAAGGCTGCATTTATTTGTACAATAAAAACACATGCCTGATTCAAGAAGGGGGTCTTAAAAATGGCCACAGAATATTATTTTTACTAACTTATTAATTTTAAGTTAAATTATGCATTGTTGGTAGGCTATAATCTAGTCTACTAGAATGTTCAAAATGTTCAGTGATAAGTAAATATTTTTAAATTGTTGTTTTATAATTGATTTTTTTGTTTGTTTTTGAAAAGCAAGACAAAACTAAAAACACAATTTGGCTATTTAATTTATGCAATGGTGAAAAAAATTGGCAAAATACATGGGGGACAAAACCTGAAAAACCATGTTTGGTAATCAGCCTTGTGTGCTTAAAGATGTATTTAAACCGAATAACTCACCGCACTATCAAACTCTATACTGGTGATTCCAGCATTACTGCCCGTCAGCGCACCTTTAGGTTCACATCGCCCTGGAGAAACAAAAAAGCTTTTAAAACCTCAGACAAACAAATCTGAATATCTACAACATCTTTGTTTCAGGAGGAAACAGAAATTCTGCAGTTGCTTCATTAAACCTTGTGAAACTCAACTGGCATAATGCACAGTTTGGCCAATTTCCTCTTTGAAACAACTTTAGGTCTCAGCTTGAAAACTTGAGATCATGAGCCTGACATACGTTCTTCCTTCAGTCCAACCCTCCTGTGTGTTGTGTTTCTGTTTGACTCTGCTGTGATCAAGTCTTCTTGTTCTCTAAAAGACTGTCAATATACAGCAGAAATGTCTATAATATCAGCTGCCACCTCAAACCAGCAATGCACGACTAGAGCAAGCTGGATAAAAATGAAGAGAGGCTGCTGGGAGGGACAGATGGACTGGAGGGAGACAAAGGCTTCGGACCTTTTACATCTCATCACTGACCTTTGAATCCTGCCAAAAATGCGAATGATAATATAGGTATACAGTACCAGAAACGACCTCCCAGAGCTTCACTCTGCGGTCCATTCCTCCCGTGGCAAGCAGACGGGAACCGGGACTGAACCTCACGGCGTTCACTTCTCCATCATGGGCGTCCTATACACAAACACATGAATACAATAAGTCGAGGTGGATTATGGGTTTCACAGTTCTGCTTTTAGGAACTTAAATTAAACATTTCTGATTTAAACAATCAACCTGGGTTGTGTGTTGTGGGTGAAAGTGACCCTTATTGGTTTGCACGCAATTTGTAAAAAATCAATACTACAGGTTCATGCAAAAACAGAAAAGTTCTATATATAAAATATATTTATATTATCAATATATTAATTATAATTACATTTATATATTTTGTTAACATGATTTAAAAACAAAT
>NW_027394324.1:0-30138 GCF_049309525.1 Garra rufa | reverse complement strand
ACATTCCCTTAATTAAAAAAATAATAATTTTTTTGCCAAATTGCATGGAAGGATTCACCAAATTCTGACTGAAAATCAAATGGAAATTCAACCAAATCACCTGCTCCTATCCTCTTTAAATCAGAACTGCTCAAGTTTCTTCTGTTTTGAGCTTGTTTTAAAGGTCTCAGCTTGAAAACTTGAGATCATACACCAGTTTAACCGTCTCCTCCCATCCAGCCCTCCGTTGTGTTATAATTCTGTTGGACGCTGCAGTCGAGGTCTCACTTGGTTCTCTAAAAGACTCTTATTTTGCAAAAACATCCATAATATCAGCCGCCACCTTGGACCAGCAATGCACAACTAGAGCATGCTGGGAAAAAAATTTACAGGGGTTGCTGGGAGAGGCAGAAGGACTGGGAGGAGGCCTGGATTTCAGACCTTTTACATCACATCATTGACCTTTGAAGCCTCACCTCTGAAGAGTAAAAAATGCATGAAAGAAAATCAATTTTAAAAAAAAAGACACTCACAAAGATGTGCAGAGCAGTGGAGGGAACTCGGACATCAGCGCACCCCGACGGCACCTCCGCGGCTTCAGGAGATGAGCTGAACGAATTCACAGAGCGGCGTCTTCTGGGGGAAGAAAGGGCATGTTTCACACAGACTGTTCTGAACTTGTCAAGTAAGGATCTTACAGTCTCATGTCTCTTACAAAACATGTCATCTTCATGAAGAGGGTCATTCATGGACTGAAGCGTTTAGAATTGCATGAGTGAATCTGTAGGATTGATTTTAGCATGGCAACATTTTTAGGAATGTGAAATGTGAAATTTGCTTCTTTGACGCACACAAACAAAACCGATGCAAATAAGAGATTTCAAAGCAAACTCAAATCCATGTGCAGCAAATTTGGGTGGGTGATGATATTGATTTTTAAAATTAGAATGCGTGTAAAATACAAGCAAAAAAATGCGTATCTGTCTATTTAAAAATTGTATTTACTTAAAAATAGGAAACACATTATTAGAGTGTTTTCCAAGTGTTTAAACTTTTTGATGTCCACATATTCATTAAATTACTGTGGCCAAATATTAAAGATTAAGTGGACATTTGAGCTAAATGTGACCCTGGACCACAAAACCAGTCATAAGGTAAAATTTGACAAAACTAAGATATATACATCATATGAATAAATAAGCTCAATAAATAAGCTTTCTATTGATATATGGTTTGTTAGGATAGGACAATATTTGGCCGAGATACATCTATTTGAAAATCTGGAATCTGAGGATGCAAAAAAATCAAAATACTGAGAAAATCACCTTTAAAGTTGTCCAAATTAAGTTCTTAACAATGCATATTACTAATCAAAAATTACATTTTGATAGGTTTACAGTAGGAATTTTACAAAAAATCTTCATGGAACATGATCTTTACTTAATATCCTAATGATTTTTGACATAAAAGAAAAATCAACAATTTTGACCCATACAATGTATTTTTGGCTATTGCTACAAATATACCCCAGCGACTTAAGACTGGTTTTGTGGTCCAGGGTCACAAATGTTGTTTAGTCAATATTAAACAAGGATTAGATTGCGCAGTGAAGTGTAAAAACAATCGTCAGGCCGTTGGCGCCCTCTGTAGGCCTTTGATGTAATGCGTAATGTACATTAGCTCTACTGTTTATAATACATTATGTATTTCAACAGTTTTGTGCAATAAAACCATACGACTACTTGCTTTTAGTTCTTTATTTTTTTAACCAATTATTGTCTCATTGCTATTATATATGTATTTTAAGTCATTTTAAAGGTTAATTTTCATCTATTTTTATTACCACAAAAAAGGAACTGTTTTATTTCCAAATAAATTAAAATCTTTTTTTTTTTTTTACATTTTTCTATAGGCCTACTTTGTTTTAATGGTTAATTTTTTGTTAATCAAAAAGCCTGTCTAAGTAATTGAGTTTTACAGTTTTATTTTCATCAAATTCTTTTGCATTACTTTTCTGGATTCCATTTTAATGGTTCCTTTAAATTGTAATATTCAAAAGCATCTCTAATTAATTGATTTTATTAAAAATAAAATGTTCTTTAGTGCAATTGTTGATTTTTTATTTTGGTGGGAAATTAGTCGTTTAGATTAATCAATAAAATAGTTGAGAGATTAATCTATATAAAAATAATCGTTTATAGCAGCCCTACTAATAATCTTTTTTTAAATTTTTTTTTTAGTACTGTCCTTCAGAAGTTTACATGTTTCCCAGACAAAATAAGTTACATTTACCCTGCTCTCTCCCCTCAAAATCATACAGACATTGCTGGAAAGGAATCACATAGACAAAAATGATGGAAAACCAAAGAATTTGGGGAACCTTAAGGATTTTTCTGAAGAACAGCAGGCAGTTTAACTGTTCAGGACAAACAAGGGACTCATGAACAACTATCACTAAACAAAAACACAGTATTAAGAATCAAGTGAATGTAAACTTTTGAACGGGGTAATTTTTATAAATTCAACTATAATTTTCTCTTGTGGAATATATGTAAACATCTTCTATGTGAAACATCTTATTCAGGTCAGTACTAAACAAACGATAACATGCATTTTGTATGATCCCTCTTATGTTGGTAAAATAATTAACATTTTGCAGATTCTGAAAGGGGGTGTAAACTTGTGACTTCAACTGTGTGCATGTGCAATTTACTAAAATATATGCATTTTATGTCTTGCTTTAGTGTCTAGTGATTGAAAACTTATAGACTATATATAATTGCTAAATCAATACGGTGCAAAATGCAAAACCAAAACATATTTCATATAATTTTTACCAGCTTGTCGTCTCAACTGGCAAATCACCCACCCAGCCAAACCTTACACAACTACACACAGAGCAACGGGCAGGCTGCAATTATCACAAAAATATCCCAAATAAGAGCAGCAACCCGCAGGGAATTGCACACATACGAGAAACAGGAAGCATTCAGAGCAGTTACCCACAATCCCTTTCACAGCCGTTCTGAAAAATAATTGTGTTAGCATGCTTCCGGGTTCACATCAGGGGAAAATCAATTTCATACAGACACAAACACACGCACATCCTGACACCACAGTGTGCATCACCTGGAGTCAGATGGGACGAAACCAGGTTGGACAGAATCAGACAAGCTGCAGACACAGAGAGAGTGTAGAATGAGACAATCACACACACACACACACACACACACACACACACACACACACACACACACACACACACACACACACACACACACACAGTTGAATGAGAAACAACCAAACCCAAACCCAAACACACACACACACACACACACACACACACACACACGTTTACATGTTTTATGGGGACATTCCATAGGCGTAATGGTTTTTATACTGTACAAACCGTATTTTCTATCGCCCTAACCCTACCCTACACCTAAACCTAGCCCTCACAGGAGATTGTGCAAACTTTTACTTCCTCAAAAAAACTCATTGTGCATGATTTATAAGCCTGTTTCCTCATGGGGACCTGAGAAATGTCCCCACAAGGTCAAAATTTACTGGGTATTCCTATCCTTGTGGGGACATTTGGTCCCCACAACGTGATGAATACCAGGTACACACACACACACACACACACACACACACACACACACACACACACACACACACACACACACACACACACACACACACACACACACACACACACACACACACACACACACACTCAGTTGAATGAGAAACAACCAAACACACACACACACACACACACACAAATACAAGAGAGAGTCTTACAAAACAACTCCAGGCCAAAATAAGTAATGTTTTGCATATTTAGGATCATTAAGATGTTTTGCATTGTTTTGCATTGTTTTGCATCACTCCATCATGAGTTTTGGTTTCGAATCTGAGTTTAAATATGACCTGGAGATGTTCTAGACCGGTTTTGTGTATAAAATGAAGAAGAAAGGAAATATTTGTGACCATACACACAGACTGAGACATACCCAAAGATATTGGAGATGGAATCCAGCAGTCCAGGAGGAGGAGGAGGCTGAGACACTCGTCTGCTGTGAAAACAGACACGTAAAACATCAGTTACTGCTAGGGATGCACCGAAATGAAAATTCTTGGCCGAAGCCGAACAAAATGAAACACTGGGCTGAAGGCCACAGGCCAATTACAGAACACGCTTTTTGGTTGTTTTTTCCCCACCATGTATTTTGCCATTTTTTTTTTTTTCATCATTGCAAAAATTAAATAGAAAAAATGTTTTTAAAAATAAAATGCTTTTTACAGTTTTGTCTTGATTTTCAAAGAAACAAAAATCAACAACAAAACAACAATTCAAAATTTTTTAACATTCTAGTACAATTTAACTTTAAAATCAAAAAGTTAATAAAATAACATTCTTTGGCCATTTTTAAGACACTCTTCTTGAATCAGGCATGTGTTTTTTTAATGTACAAATAAATGCAGCCTAGCTGAGCAGAAGAGACTTAAATGTACTAATACTAATACAGCTGTTGTAATTATTGTTATTGTTTTGTCTTACTTTTTTTATTTTATTTTACAGAACACTAAAATGACAATACTAACATTTATGAATATTGACTTTTATTTTGGCATTTTGGTTTACCTGGGTGTGCGACTGATCTGTCTGCTTGGTGACGTTTCACCCTTTCCCTTCTCAAGATCCTCTGAGAGAACTTCAATGTCATCATCTCTAGACCAATCAGAAAACAGCATCCAGTGAGATTTCTTAATGATTTAAGAGGTTTACCAACAGCAACAGAAACAAATCAGGGCTTGAATTTATGTAATGTTAAATAACATTTGACATAAAATGATGATATATTTACAATTTGCCCTTATAAAAGATAAAAACTATCCCTCAGAAATTAAATAAAATGATTAAATGTTAAATGGAAAAGATGATATCGATGAGTTTGCTAGGTGTTTGACTTCTGAAGCTGTGTTGTCATTGTTAACTAAAACTATTAAAAATGTTGGTCGTTAAAATTAAACTGAAATATAATAAAATCTAAACATTAGATCAAAAACTTAAAATATAAATGCTGCTTTAGTAACTAACTGAAACAATAAGTGTGTAAGTATTTAATAATAATCCATTTAAAAATAATAATAAAGTACAAAAACTACAAAAACTTAAAAAAAAAAATACTTGAAAAAATTTAAGCTATATACAAAAACAAAATTAGCTAAACAAAATTATTTATTTAAAGTAAAAAAAAAAAAACTAAGAGCAGGTTAAAACTTACATAAAAAAACCTGAAAAACACTCAAATTAAAATTAGATACATTGCTGCCTTTGAAACTAACTAAAATAAGTTCAAACACTAAAATTACTAAAAATAAACAAAGAAATAAGAAAATACACATCTTATTAAAGCTTAACAGAAATATTAAAACAAAAAACTATTGGACCTGTGTTGTTTTTGTTAACTAAACCTTAAAAATGTGTGTAACTGAAATAAACCTGAAATAAAATTAAATATAAATATTAGGTCAAACACTTAAAACACTAAAGTTTAAGCATTAAAATTACATCAAAGTACAAAAATTATTAAAACTGAAAAAACAAATAATAAAATAAGATACATAGCTAACAGAAATATTAAAACCAACACACTACTAGACCTGTGTTGTTATTGTAAACTAAAAATCGTAAAAATGTTGGTAATTAAAATAAACCTGAAATAAAATATAAATATTGGTGAAAAACCTAAAACACTTAAATGAAAATAATAAATGCTGCTTTGGCAACTAACTGAAAAAAAAATATATATATATATATATATATATATATATATATATATATATACACACACATATATAAAATTCAATAAAAATAACAACAAAATTTATAAATAACAAAATACACATCTTATAAAAGCTTACCAGAATTTTTAAAACAACAACAAAAAATAAAAATAACAAAACTGCAAAAAAAAAAATTATGCATAAAAAAAAATCATGAGATAATAAAAAAATAATAACAATACTACATACTGGATACAAATATATAAATTTATAAAATGCACAAAGACTACTTTCACTATAGAAATTTCCATTATTATAAATCAAAATGTTAAAATTTCCTGATAGTTGCAAGTTTTCCTATGACAGACCCTAAATTAAACAACATATATTGCCCAAAACCTCCAACAAACTTCATAATCTCATTGAACGCAGAAGAAATGCTTTCAAACACAAACTTACGGGTCTATAGGAAGAGGTTCCTTCGCTGCGTCTGCCAATTCCTTCTGCAGTTTCGCCTGTCTGCGCCTACAATGATATCAGTGCGTTAAACACAGTTTACACACTCATTTAAACTTTACAGAACCTCCCAGCGCGTTTCAAACAACCAACCAGGTGGAGGCTTATAATGAGCTCATTTCTGAATGGAGGGTCAGGAAACGAGCCCCTTTTTTCAGCATGGATGGTCAGAAACTGACGGGTGGCGGCCAATCAAGCATTTTCATTGTTTTTAAACGACCCTTAACGACTGATCAATTAATCAGCAAGACTGAGTGTCGTTCAGCTCAATAAACACACATATGGGCCGTTAACGACTCCTTTATATGGGTCGCTGATGGGATGTACCGAAATTAAACTTCTTGGCCGAACATGGTTTTTCATGTTTTTTTTTCACCAGTGCATAAATTAAATAGCTATAATGTCATTTTTACAATTTTGTCTTGCTTTTCAAAAAATAAAAAAATCAATTACAAAACAACAATTTAAAAATATTTACTTAACCCTCAACATTTGTAACATTCTAGTAGACATTATAGCCTAGCAACAAAGCACAATTTAACTAGAATTTAATAAGTTAGTAAAATAATATTCTTTGACCATTTTTAAGACCCCCTTCTTGAATCAGGCATGTGTTTTTAATGCGCAAATAAATGCAGCCTTGCTGAGCAAAGCAGATGGTTAGAATAAATGTATTAATAGATCTGTTGTAATGTCTGCGATCATTATTTTTGTCTTACTTTTTAATTTTATTTTACAGAACAAAAGTAAAATTACAATACTAACATTTATGAATGTTGACTTTTATTTTGGCGGAAACCCACAAGACGACCTCAGTACTAGGGCTGTGCAATTAAAGGATAACTATTGCCAAAATGCAACCTGGGCTGTTTTTTTTTACTATAAACGAGACAAACTTATATCTAAAAGCATAATTACGACAAACGAGCCGTTTTTGAGATTGACCGTGATTTAGTTTTGTGGTCAATGGCCGATGAATGGGAGTACTAGGGGCATAACTTTGAGCGCATCAAAATCGATATTTTTCCAACACTAAGAAGGCTCGACACACCATGAAACTTTGCTGGAAGTATGGCCTGGGTCTCTACACATGAACTCCAGCATTGAGAACATTGTTCGTGTACACAGAGTTTACTAAAAAGAAAGTTTTTGAACAACTCACTTTCACTGTTTGGGTTTCCGCTCGCGGCCGTCTTGCCAGTCAAGAAGTGTCCATCTCCGAATGCGAGGAGAGTAAAGATGGATAGCTCCTAAAGCATATTTCCATATAAAGGCGATACTTCGAGCAAAGTTTCATGGTGTGTCGAGCCTTCTTAGTGTTGTAAAAATATCGATTTTGATGCGCTCAAAGTTATGCCCCTAGTATTCCCATTCACCGGCCACTGACCACAAAACAAAATCACGGTCAATCTCAAAAACGGCTCGTTTTTCGTAATTAAGCTTTTAGATATAAGTTTGTCTCATTTACAGTAAAAAAAAACAGCCCAGGTTGCATTTTGGCGATAGTTATCCTTTAATTGAGATTCGGTTTCAATTTCGATTTATGCTTCAAACGATCGTGAAAATGCATTAATCGAGAAAACGATTATTGCACCCCCCTCACCAGTGGTGCCCTTTCGCTCCTCCATAAAAGCCTAATTTCACATGCAAATAATCAAAATCATGTAACGTGACTTTCATAAAACGGGACGTGCTAGATTTATTAATGTTTCTTAGATGTTGTGTTTTTAAAAGCGTGAAGGAAAACTTGCACTGTTCTGTGTCAGTTATGGCTTAAATGATCATAAACGGTTGACAATAAAAAAACATATGTAACAGTATATTGGATCCGTGTGGCTCTTAAAGGGGCAACAAAAATATTCCTTCTGCCGTCTATGTGCTTAATATAAATAAAACAGAAAAATTACTTACTGCTCTTGAATAAAGGACTTTTGTAGTTTTAACTAGAAACAAAGCCTGTTTAATTATTACAGTGAAGATGCTGTTTTATTTTTCATTCAAATAATTACATTCAATTTCTGTAGTATTGTTACACTACTTTAGACTTGCATAAAGTATTAAGTTTTTTTTTTTACTTGTTTTCTGCTGTATTTCTATCTTTAAATTAATCACTAATATAAAGTTTTGGACCCAGTCATAATTGTGTTAAATAATTATGATTTTTGCCAAATCAAGCAGCCCTACTTAGTACTACTTTTTGCTGACAGCAGCAGATTTATGAATGATTCTCATCACGCAGATTTTCCTCGCGCTCTGGACTTTGACTCCTGGCTAAGGTGCTCATGCAGTGCTGTCAGAATAAATACAATTGGTTTGTGTATCAGACAACATAATGTTCTATAGATTATTAATTAGGGCTGAGCGATTAATCGAAAAATAATCGAAATTGACATTCAGAACCTATAATCGATCAAAATTTTCCAGGTCGATTATTTCAATTACTTTCCCTTTAAAAACACTACCGCGTGTGGAGTCAGGTGACCCCGCTCCGTTACGTTACGTTATTCCGCCGACATGTCGATGGAGAGCTTAAACAGTATTTATACAGTAAAAAGTATTTACAGGATATACAAGAGTAATTTTATTTAGAACAGATACTGCTTATTTTCTACTTTTTATATGAAAAACAATGAAAATAATTTATTTTGTTTCCAAAAGTGCAAGTTATTTTCACTAATTTAAGAAAAATTTGACTTTTCTTTTAAAGCAATGTGTGCTTTAATTTCAGTTGTTCAACACTGATGTTCAATAAATAATCATAGATAGTAGATAGTGTGTGTTTCCTTCAATTATTTTAAAATCAAGTAATGCACCCTTCATTCAAAAATCTCTCACTTGTAATATGTGAGCATATTTACTGTACAAAACTGGTCAGTGTACTATGAGGGCAAAAAAATAAATATTATATAAATATAATTAAAATAAAATTGTATTAATAAATAAAATAATCATTCATTAATCGTAATCGAGTCAAAATGTTCAATTAATCGAGATTTAG
Source organism: Garra rufa (assembly GCF_049309525.1). Lineage (NCBI taxonomy): Eukaryota > Metazoa > Chordata > Actinopteri > Cypriniformes > Cyprinidae > Garra > Garra rufa. The sequence continues at coordinate 20,852 of NW_027394324.1, read as the reverse complement.
ATTTTAGGCCAAATCGCCCAGCCCTATTATTAATTAATAGTTTAAGGCCATTTGGTGATTTCAGTCAGCAAACACTAACCAGCAACAACCAGCTCTTTCTCTTCTCATGGAAGACATGCGATGCGATACTAAACAGTCTCTCACTGTCGGAGCTTGTAATGATTTTTGCATCTTTCTTAGACAGTTTTAAATGTTTCCTCACTGCCCACATGTTTGCTGCATTAGCGCGCGCCTCTATTTGATCGCGTCACATCATTGTTTGGTATAATTTATTGGCCTTTGCGCTTATTCTGCAGAATAATTTCGGTTGCCGAACATTTGGTGCATTTGTTATTTTCATGCTTTTATTATTTTAGATTACAGCTTGTACAAAAGAAAGGTTATTTTATAAGCACAAACGGTTGTATTTCTGACCTGGTGTCCTTCTCGTTCTCAGCATTGAGTTTATTGGCCTCCTGCGCTTTCTCAGCCATCCAGCGTGTCACCAGCTCCTGATTTTCCTCGGTGGTTTTCCGTAGTTTCTCCTCCAGGGCACTGAATGTGATCTGCAGGGCATCGTACTCGTCTCGCAGCGTCTGATTGGCTCGTTCCAGATCGGCCAGAGAGTTGCGGAGCTCACGACATTCGCCTTCCAGACGGGAGATCTGCTGCTGATACTCCAACATCCTGATAAATACATAAAACATTCATATACTATATATCTAGATCAGATACATAAAGCACATGCAAACTGAACTCACTTGGCTTCATTACTCTGGATCTCTTTGTCTTTCTGCTGAATCTGGTTGTTTAGTTCAATCACACTCTGAGCCAACTGTGAAAACACAAAGAATATATATATATTTTTATTTGAATGTTTTCTCACTAACATTATTGATATTCCACTATAGATTTTTCTTATTTTGAATTTAATTCTATTCATATATGACCCTGGACCACAAAACTAGTCATAAGTAGCACAAGAATATGTTTGTAGCAATAACCAACAATACATTGTATGGGTCAAAATGATTGATTTTTCTTTTCTGCTAAAAAAAAACATTAGGATATTATTAAGTAAAGATCATGTTCTATGAAGGTATTCTGTATTTTTTTGTTATTTTCTACTGTGAATATATCAAAACTTAATATGTACTACTAAAAATTTCAGTTGGACAACATTAAAGCTGTTTTTCCTCAATATTTAGATTTTTTCAAATAGCTGTATCTCGGCCAAATATTGTCCTATCCTAACAAACCATACATCAATGGAAAGCTTATTTATCCACTTTTGAACAAAGTGACCCTCATGACTGGTTTTATGGTCCAGAGTCACATATTTTCTGTTTTCAATTAATTTTTATTTTAAATAAAAACAAATAATGCTAAATTAAAAAAAAAAAAAAAAAAAATATATATATATATATATATATATATATATATATATATATATATATATATATATCTCATTGACAAACACACATAATATGATTAAAAATAAATCAAATTAAACTATGAAAGCCTGTTTTCACCACTGAATAAAAAAAGAAAAAAGGTAGTTCCGGAAAAAAGAAAGATATGTTCAGTGTTTAGTATCTTAAATACTTAACTCACAATTGCGACTTTATTTCTCAGAATAGTGAGTTGCAATTCTGACTTTATAAATCGCAATTTTGACTTTTTATCTTACAATTCTGACCCCCCCCCCCCCACAATTGTGAGTTTATATCACCCAATATTGTCTTTATTTCTCAGAATTGAGAGTTTACATTTCACAATTCTGAGAAAAAAAGTCAGAATTGTAAGTCACAGTAACCTTTTTTTTCAGTGGCAGAAACAGGCTTCCATATTAAACTGAGACTGTCAAAATAAAACAATTCAAAATAATAATAATAATAATAATAATATTTCTTGTAATAGCACATAAATAATACTAAAATAACAGTGATAGTTAAAAATTAAATAAATATATATATTTTTTATTTTTCCCCTTCTGTTTTCACTTTAATATTGGTTACAGTTTAACAATTGTCATGTGTTGTCATTTTATTAGTATTTTTAAAATATGTCTACATATTTATTTTTATTTATTGATTTGACTTATTTTAGCACTTCATGGTAAAAAAAAAAAAAAACTAAAATTAGAATTTTTTTTCAGTTTTAATTAATTAATTAATTAATTTAGTTTCAAATTCATTTTGCACTAAGTAACAACAATTTTTTATGGTTTGAGTTTTAATGAATTATAATAGCATGTTTCCCCACACAGATTTGTTTTTAAAATAGAGTAATGATTTGACTGTCTGAGTAATGACTTCATCTGTTTTACTAAAACAATTAAAAATAAAAAAAATGCCACAGGGGAAATTTTTGAGTGATCATTCAAATGAATCATCAAATTTGATTGTTTAGTTAATTTAACTGATTAGTGTGAACTGATTCACTAAATGAATCACAAAGGATGCTATTATTGCTGTTGATGTTTAAGTAATGAGCTATTGAGATGCTACTGTAAAATCACATCTAAAAATGATCATACTCACAAGTTATTAAAACTAGTCGAATGACGTAAAAACGTCACTGAATATGTGTTTTGGGGGTATTGTTCACCTCTCCTCGTTTCTTGTGTAGCTCCGTCAGCTCCTCTTGATGCTTGATTCTCATCTGAGCCATTTCCTGCTGCAGGGAATCATTGCGGCCACCCTCGACACCCGGACTACACATACACAAACATACAAATACATACTGATTATAACTTTTTATTGTATTCATAATGCAATAATTCATACTTGGTTTCTTCTTGATGAGAATGTTTTACTCTGTACACATTATTTTCCTTTCTTAATGTTACTATGCATTACAAAAGATGTCAATAAACTCAATATTTCAGACACAGAGCTCTAGATTATGTGGTGTTTATAAGAATTGATGAAGAAAGTTTTCCTATGAGCACCTGAGGTCATGTCTGTTCTGTTGCTCATATTTATCGGTCTGGAGACGCTCAGAAAAAACAACCTGAAGATCAGACTTCTCTAATAACCGGTTATCTGGAGACAAAGAGAAACAGAGAAATTGTGGATTGAAATGCTTTCCAACAGGAAAATAAAGTAAAAAAGATGACGACACTATATTATAGAGATGTAACAATATTAACAATATAATCTCAATTTTATCGTGGTCACATGACGATATGAAATGATAGGTCTTCCGGGCAAAAAATGTAGTTTTTAAAATAAATTTAAACTAGGGCCGGGACTCGATTAAAAAAATTAATCTAATTAATTAGAGGCTTTGTAATTAATTAATCGAAATTAATCGCATTTTAATCGCATATAAATATTTGACCTGAGAACAGTGAGAAGTAAGTTTTTTTCATATGGATTTTTAGTATACCATTGAATAATGACTGAATACATAAACTTAAGCAACAAAATATTGTTTATTTTTGTTCAACCAAGTCCAACAGACCAGTGCAATATTGCCATTAAGTGTAGCAATAGGATATACAGTGTTTCCCCTAGGTTTCCATACTTTTTTTTCTCGGTACTTTACCCTACTTTGTGTAATAACGAAAACATTTATTTCAGTGAAAAAATAAATCCAAAACTCTCTATTTTAACATTTTGAACAATAGGGCTTTAAAATCTTTTGCTTTTTTTTTTTTTAAAGAAATTCTTGTGTTTTATTTTTTCTCATAATCAAATGAAAGCATAAACATTTATTTATTTTTAATCAAATGAAAAATAAACCTTTTTAATTTTTGGCAAACAAACAGAGGTTTGCTGTTAAAATCAATAAATAATAATAATTTAACATTTAAATAATAATCGTAGTACAATTAAGTGGTTAATCATGTTGTTTTATTTATCATATATATTGTTTTTTATCAATTATTTAAATAGGAATATTGTTCTGTTTCATGTTAAACCGTACTTTTATTTTGACAGGTTGCCGTGAAGTTTCTGTGTGTAAAGTATGATATGATGCTAGTTTTCTCAAATGAAACGGTAAAAGTGACACTGACAGTAGCTTTGGAGATTGAGTCTATCTGTTCATGTGAGATGCAAATGCCAAAAATTAACGGGAGCATCACGCGTGCAGTAAAAAAAAGCGTCTCTGCCATTCTAACACACAGAGGCAAACGGAACATATCGGATTCATATTAAAACGGTCTTTTTGCATTTCAGTTTTCACAGACACTAGTCCATATCGCGATTTGAATTAAGTGACAGACGAACTTTTGATTTATCAATCCAAAAATCGACGAATTTACGTGGCATTCCGCACTATAGTAAATTCGGTTTTTATGAATGGAGTCCGCGATCCAGTCCGTGTTTTCTTGGAGGAGACATTGTAAACGCGCCCCCCTAAGATAATGGTAGGGGAAACACTGGGATATTTAGAAATATAGCCTACATTTCAGAAATTCAGGTACCCTATAGGTAGGTAGACCTTCTGTAAAAGCATTGAGGTGATACTTGAGGCTCGATGTGCTGCGGTGATATGCGCATTCCTTTGTCTGAACGCTAGTTGGTGCTTCAGTATAATCGGTCCGCTGAAACTCATCCAGTGAGAAACGTTCCGCGGTGCAAAATTAAGTGTGATTAAAATGCGTTAAAAAAAAATTAACGCGTTATTTTTGTGTAATTAATTAATCTAAATTAACGCGTTAAAGTCCCGGCCCTAATTTAAACATCTTATTCTAATATAAAAGGTCTTTAAATTTGCGTAAAGTTGTGGGCCATTATGCTTTGACATAATGCATCTGTCAAACAAACTAAAACTGAAAGCACAATATGGCTTAATCCTTACATTAAGTCAGTTTTCGCTGTGTGTTTCAAAGGCTAAGCGAAGCATGCACTTTCAATGTTTTCAGCGGCTCAGAATGGATCAGTTCACTGTGAATGAATGCAATGAACTCATTTATTGCATGTGCTGTGATTTGGGAGTGCGTTTGGGAACGCAACAACCACCAGTTACGCTTTATTTTCATTACAGCGTTTTACTGAATTAGTACTAAGACTAATTTTTGTGAACCTGTTTTCACTGAATCTGGAGTTTTCCTTCAAAATAAAAGCTCTCCTGCTGTTTCCATCAAAGTTAAAGCTTAAAATTGCAGTATGAATTGCTGACAGCTACTGGTTTATATGGGTAACATTACTGCAGTGCAAATTAAAAAGAGCTCTTTCAAGTGTAGAAATGAGGAATAAGTATTGTAATTTCCCTACTGTAGATCGAAGCAAAAATAATATACCTATTAAATAATAATTTTCATTTATTTTACTGTGCAGTTGTTTCACAATATATTATGGAAGCCTGTTTCCACCACTAAAAGAAAATAAAATAAAAAGGTTATTGCGACTTGTTATCTCACAATTCTTATTTTTTTCTCAAAATTGTGAGATATAAACTCACTATTGTGAGTTATAAGGTCAGAATTGCATGATATCAACTCACAATTCTGAGAAATAAAGTCGCAATTGTGTAATATAAACTCGCAATTCTGAGAAATAACGTCGCAATTGCGTAATATAAACTCGCAATTCTGAGAAATAACGTCGCGATTGCGTAATATAAACTCGCAATTCTGAGAAATAACGTCGCGATTGCGTAATATAAACTCGCAATTCTGAGAAATAACGTCGCGATTGCGTAATATAAACTCGCAATTCTGAGAATTAGCGTCGCGATTGCGTAATATAAACTCGCAATTCTGAGAATTAGCGTCGCAATTGCGTAATATAAACTCGCAATTCTGAGAAATAACGTCGCAATTGCGTAATATAAACTCGCAATCCTGAGAAATAACGTCGCAATTGCGTAATATAAACTCGCAATCCTGAGAAATAACGTCGCAATTGCGTAATATAAACTCGCAATTCTGAGAAATAACGTCGCAATTGCGTAATATAAACTCGCAATTCTGAGAAATAACGTCGCAATTGCGTAATATAAACTCGCAATCCTGAGAAATAACGTCGCAATTGCGTAATATAAACCTCGCAATCCTGAGAAATAACGTCGCAATTGCGTAATATAAACTCGCAATTCTGAGAAATAACGTCGCAATTGCGTAATATAAACTCGCAATTCCGAGAAATAACGTCGCAATTGCGTAATATAAACTCGCAATTCCGAGAAATAACGTCGCAATTGCGTAATATAAACTCGCAATTCTGAGAAATAACGTCGCAATTGTGTAATATAAACTCGCAATTCCGAGAAATAACGTCGCAATTGCGTAATATAAACTCGCAATTCCGAGAAATAACGTCGCAATTGCGTAATATAAAATCGCAATTCTGAGAAATAACGTCGCAATTGCGTAATATAAAATCGCAATTCTGAGAAATAACGTCGCAATTGTGTAATATAAACTCGCAATTCCGAGAAATAACGTCGCAATTGCGTAATATAAACTCGCAATTCTGAGAAATAACGTCGCAATTGTGTAATATAAACTCGCAATTCCGAGAAATAACGTCGCAATTGCGTAATATAAACTCGCAATTCCGAGAAATAACGTCGCAATTGCGTAATATAAAATCGCAATTCTGAGAAATAACGTCGCAATTGCGTAATATAAAATCGCAATTCTGAGAAATAACGTCGCAATTGCGTAATATAAACTCGCAATTCTGAGAAATAACGTCGCAATTGCGTAATATAAAATCGCAATTCTGAGAAATAACGTCGCAATTGCGTAATATAAACTCGCAATTCTGAGAAATAGCATCGCAATTGCGTAATATAAACTCGCAATTCTGAGAAATAAAGTCGCAATTGCGTAATATAAACTCGCAATTCTGAGAAATAGCGTCGCAATTGCGTAATATAAACTCGCAATTCTGAGAAATAGCGTCGCAATTGCGTAATATAAACTCGCAATTCTGAGAAATAACGTCGCAATTGCGTAATATAAACTCGCAATTCTGAGAAATAACATCGCAATTGCGTAATATAAACTCGCAATTCTGAGAAATAACGTCGCAATTGTGTAATATAAACTCGCAATTCTGAGAAATAACGTCGCAATTGCGTAATATAAACTCGCAATTCTGAGAAATAGCGTCGCAATTGCGTAATATAAACTCGCAATTCTGAGAAATAACGTCGCAATTGCGTAATATAAACTCGCAATTCTGAGAAATAACGTCGCAATTGCGTAATATAAACTCGCAATTCTGAGAAATAACGTCGCAATTGCGTAATATAAACTCGCAATTCTGAGAAATAACGTCGCAATTGCGTAATATAAACTCGCAATTCTGAGAAATAACGTCGCAATTGCGTAATATAAACTCGCAATTCTGAGAAATAACGTCGCAATTGCGTAATATAAACTCGCAATTCTGAGAAATAGCGTCGCAATTGCGTAATATAAACTCGCAATTCTGAGAAATAACGTCGCAATTGCGTAATATAAACTCGCAATTCTGAGAAATAACGTCGCAATTGCGTAATATAAACTCGCAATTCTGAGAAATAACGTCGCAATTGCGTAATATAAACTCGCAATTCTGAGAAATAACGTCGCAATTGCGTAATATAAACTCGCAATTCTGAGAAATAAAGTCGCAATTGCGTAATATAAACTCACAATACAAATTAGACAGTATATCACAAATAAAAAGAGGGTTAAGTCTTTTAAACTTCAGGTACAAGTCAATTCACTGACTGTTTTCTGACTTAAGTTTTCTTCGTTTGGAACATGGTTTGAAGCTCTTAATTTTCAACCTTCCAAAGTGCATTAGATAGAATAATTTAACTTTTAAATGCACAATATTTTGAATTTTTCCAATTCCTTGTGTCTTTTTTTTTTATAAATAAATTTTATTTTTTTAATATCATTGTATCGTGAGATTTGGATATTGTTACATCTTTGCTATATTTTATTAAATGTTGGGGAAGTTACTTTTAAAAGTAATGCATACAAAAAGAGTAAAAGAGTAACTTACTGCGTTACTTAGTTACATTTTTATGGAAAGTAATGCGTTACGTTACTTTTGCATTACTTTTTAAATCTGGGCAGGGCTTACTTGTTTGTTTTTAATATAAAAAGTTCTGTTTTGGCAAATGTAAAAGCCTCTTCACACCAAAAGCCTCAGGCTTTAAAAAAGTAAATTGACGTCTGTACAGTAGACCGCAGAAGAAAAAATGTCAACTCTTCAGCATTAAAAAAAAGGAAAACAAATGTTAGATTATCTTGAGTCATTTTTGCTTATTAGTATGGATGAACTGGATCATCGAAGGTTGGCAGCAAAGACATCGGTTAATAAAATGGGATTAAATACATAAAGGATGTTTGTATTATTTAGCATATGTGACCCTGGACCACAAAACCAGTCTTAAGTCGCTGGGGTATATTTGCAGCAATAGCCAAAAATACAATGTATGGGTCAAAATTATAGATTTTTCTTTTATGTCAAAAATCATTAGGAAATTAAGTAAAGATCATGTTCCATGAAGATTTTTTGTAAAATTCCTACTATAAATATATCAAAATGTAATTTTTGATTAGTAATATGCATTGTTAAGAACTTAATTTGGACAACTTTAAAGGTGATTTTCTCAGTATTTTGATTTTTTGCACCCTTAGACTCCAGATTTTCAAATAGATGTATCTCGGCCAAATATTGTCCTATCCTAACAAACCATACATCAATAGAAAGCTTATTTATTGAGCTTCCATATGATGTATACATCTCAGTTTTGTAAAATTTAACCTTATGACCGGTTTTGCGGTCCAGGGTCACATATTTAATTATTGCAGGTTTGCATTGAATTTCACTGTTTTTACTAATTTTGAGGAATACTGTCTCTGTTTTTATAGTGAGTGAGATGAATAAATGCATGTTCAGATTTATTCTAGAACTAAAGTAACACCTTACTCACAATTTCTCTCAACATGGGGACAGGAGAAAAAAGTAACTCTTTAACTTCTAGGCCTCTAACACTAGCTTGCTTTTTCTTTTTTATTCTATCTATTGTCTTTTTATTTATTATATAATAATAAAAACCTTGATAAGTTAGGCTAACTTGTCTTGTCATAGCACTTATATGTTATTGCTCTTTTGTTGTTTTTGATAGCTTCCATTGTCCTATTTTGTAAGTCGCTTTGGATAGAAGTGTCTGCTAAATGTCTAAATGTAAATGAAAGTGTGGTGATAATAATAATAATAATAATAATAATAATAAATTCCAGCTCACAATACCTAACGGACTAAATAAACAATAAAATAAATAAAAATAAACAAACCACTATATATTTATTTATTTATTTATTTGTGTGTGTGTGTCTTACACTGGTGTATGATCTCCTCAAAGGCCTGACGCTGAACTCGGTCTCTCTGCTTCAGCTGTTCAACAACGTGACGTTTCCACAAACACTCGACTCCACGTCCCGCCATCTCCTCCTGCATACACACACACACACACACACACACACACACACACACACACACACACACGATTGACACGGTTAATATTGCAGTGAACCAGTTTCCTAAAGCAAATACAATTAACCAGGAGTAGAGTGTTTCTTAATTCAGGGCACGTTCAGTCCTCGGAGAAAAGAGGAACATCTCTTCTCAACACAGGAGGAAGTGACTCAAGACCAAACACAAGAAAATGTAATTTCTGAACTGGAATAAACACACTGATGATAGATAATTACTCTAAACAATGTGAAAAAGCTAATTAGTTGCATTAACACTTGACAGAGCATTAATGCACATTCATAGTGTTATAAATGACATCTTTGTTTATGTTATGCACATTTCTATTAATGATCTGCCTGCAAAGCAGAATGCATTTACCACACTTGGTTGATCAGATATCACTGTCAATCAATAATAATCAATAACACAGGGTTTATATCATTCAGATGAGATCTGCCAAGTCATTCCAGCTGCAGAATGGAAATAAACTTGCCATGATGTTGATCACGTGTGTGCTAAAGACATTTTAGACAGATGACATACAAAATATGTTTCAAACATGTTAAGTTTAAAATATAACGTTAAGTAATAAATCGGCGACAAAACCTGATAAACAGTAGCTCGTTTGTGACAGCTACTTACAAGTACACGCTAAATAAACACTACAAGGTGTAATCTGACTATAAACAGTGCCATTGTTAACAAACAATCTGTTGTTGTTGTGGTTTTTAGCTATTTCGATGCGATTTATCAGATCTGCACCGGCTAATCGCTGCACTTGACTTTCACTTTCAAAAAACAGCAGGTTTACTTTACCTCACAGCATCTAAACTCGTCTTCGCTTGTTAAGAGGGACTCTTCTTAATGATAAAAAATGATTAATCCGAGTAATAAGAGCCGAACCGTGTCATAAGAGGTTTAATCGGACAGGTTTCATGCTAACCCACTCCAGACTGAAGGATCACAGACGCCATTTTGGCTCAACAGACGTATGTTTCCTGCTGCTGCGTCGCGGGAGTTCTACGTTGCGACCGCGTGCTTCCCACGTTCTCCCTTCAAAAAAACAAACTTTATTTGAAGCCTTCATGACCCGTGAGTATCAAAAATAAAAATGAAGAGAACAAATACGCAAAATAAAGAGGGTAACCATGATAAAATATGGACATTTTAAGCTTTAAAGATTTACTATTGCGTTTTCAACAGGGAAATACAATTACGAAACATAAAGAGTTACATAAAGTATTTGGAAAAACACTGAAAACAATCTACACTACCAGTCAAAAGTTTCTGAACAGTAATGTTTTTTTTAAAGAAGTATTTTTCTGCTCACCAAGCCTGCCTTTATTTGATCCAAAATACAGCAAAAGCTGTAAAAATGCGAAATATTTTTACTATTTAATATAACTGCTTTCTATTTGAATATAATCTAAAATGTAATTTATTTCTGTGATCAAAGCTGAATTTTCAGCATCTTTACTCCTGTCTTTAGTGTCACATGATCCTTCAGAAATTATTCTAATATACTGATTTGCTGAAACATTTCTGATTATTATTAAACAGTTGTACCTTTTTAAGTATAAGTACCTTTTTTTTAGGATTCTTTAATAAATAGAAAGATCCAAACCTCAGCATTTATCTGAAATACAAAGCTTTTGTAACATTATACACTATACCATTCAAAAGCTTGGAGTCAGTATACTTTTTGTTTTAAATAAATTCTAGAAATTAATATTTTTATAAGCAAGGGTGCTTTAAATTGATCAAGAGTGATGATAAAGACATTTATAATGTTACAAAAGATTTCTATTTCAGATAAAACCTGAAAAAATTCTACTTAGCTGTTTTAAACTTAATAATAATAATTAGTTAGAATGATTTCTGAAGGATCATGTGACTGAAATAATGATGCTAAAAATCAGCTTTGAAATCACAGGAATTAATTCGATTTCAAAATATATTTAAATATAAAAAGTTATTTTAAATAGTAAAAATATTTAACAAATTTTGGATCAAATAAATACAGGCTTGGTGAGCAGAAACATTAAAAATTTTACTGTTCAAAAACGTTTGACTGTAGTGCAATTAACATATATTTTACTTTGTGTATGTAAAATTTTCCAAATATAGTAAGAATTTTATTTTAATTGTCAACCTCTAATAAACCTGTATCATAAACAATACCATTGTGTCAGTTATAGGAATAATTTAGTTTTTAAGATACTTAAAAACAATTAATGAAATATAAGAGTATAATCCAGAGAAGTATATTTCAGTTAAAGAGCCAGTCAATTTTTAACAGATATCAACCATGTCTTAAGTTCAGAATCAGAACACACTAAAAGTTACACACTATTTTCAATAAAAGACTTCAATCCCTAATATAACTGAAAACAAAAAATAAAAACTTATGACTGCAGTCAAACACTTAATAAAACTGTTGCACAACTGCAAAACTTCATAGAATTGTTTTATTCACAGAAACAATGACTACTAGCAATTTTAGAAAACAACGAGCTTTTCAAAACACCAAAACAGACAATGTAACATTTATATAACAAACTAAAATTATTCATATAAGCATGACAAAAGTATTAAAGTCAACACGAAACGTGATATTTAAAGAAAAGAAAAATCATTTTGTTGTGTGTTTTTGTCATTTTGTCATTAATTATGTTTTCATTTCAGTTAAAGTATTTTATTCCAAGTAGCAAAAGGTTTTGGTTTTAGTTCACTGTAATAGCCCATGTGTAAAGTGAGTGTTTCATATCAGAATTGATTCAAAGCTGAATAGTTTGCAGTGGGTTTTCAATAATCCAGATCCCACCTTTAAACATGAAAACTGAATCCTTTCCAAATAAGCTGAGAAAGTTATGCATTTTAATGCAAGATCATTATGAAATCAACACTGATGAATCATGCAAAGTCAATTAAATCAGCTCAATTCGTTGACTTCTAAAATGCAAGTACTAAAAAAATACACATCCATGTAAAAAAAACCTGAAAAACGAAAAGCCAAAATGAGACACTCAGACGTAAGCTTTGGAGGCGCTGTTTTCTGACGGCGGTGATTTGTAGATCTTCTGCGGCTGTGAAGCGGTGTAGTTGTAGTTTGGACCACTGAGAGAGAGAACAAAGAAAGTCACGACTTGTGTTTGGCACAGATGAGATTTAGAGCTGTTATCCCTCTCTAGAAAGACATTCACCGTGTTTTTGGAGGTTTTGAACTCTTGAAGGAGGTGCAGAGGATTCCTCCACCCAGAATAGCCAGAGCTCCAGCTGCCCATCCCAGATAAAGCCCGACGCCCAGTTCATACCTAAAACAGAAGCATTTGAGCGTGTTTAGTCATTTATAATGATATATACATCATACTGAAAGTGTGTTTTAATCCTATAGAACCTGAATCATATTCATCTAAGGTTTCGAAATGATCAAAACTTAAGTCTTCTGTCACCTGACTGATAGTTTAGAGTTTCTTATCAAGTCAAAGGTCTTTTAGTGTAGTTGTACAAAAGTCAACCTTCGCTTCGTGTCTTTTCATTGTCAAACCCTGACTGAGACACTGCAGGCAAAAACAGGTTTTTCATGCACCTGTCAAGTTTGAGATTTTGGGCTTTTTGGTGGCTTTTTTTCCAGACTAGTGGAAAGAAAACACCTAAAAGACACTGTTAAGTGTTTCTTTGATAGCACTTTATCTATTTGTGTCAATAGATTTCAATTACAATCTATATTTTTAAAGGCAGTTTTCTTAAAATGAGTTTGTTCTCCTACACTGAGCCATAAATCTCCACTTTGGTAGCACTTACACACACCAAACTTTACATTTTTATTCCTGTTTATATTCTGAAGGTTTTTACAGAGGTAATTTGCTTGATTTTATGTTGTATTTTCTTTCTGTTCTAAGTTGTGACAATATGAGATACTCAAAATCCCCTCTGTAAAAACAGTTGACTCTAATATGTCCAAAAAATTAAACAAGAATTTTGAAACTGACTTCATCCAGTGTTAAGATCTTAGTACTAGAAATGTATGCAAATTAGTGCATATTTCATTAAATAATGGATCATTTGCATATTTAAACCTAAGATTTTAGAAAACTTGTAGTTCAAAAAAAGTAATCAATCAACTGGGTAAGTAAGGTGATAACTATTAGTTAATTTTTTTTACCCTATTCACCTGCAGTGACTCGCCTTAGGTAAACATCAGAATAACTTGAGTAATATTTCCAGATGAACACTTACTGGACTTTACCTGATTCTCCATTGAAGAAAAAAAAAAAAAAAATCAGTACGTCTCAAATCTGATCATCAGAATCTTTGAAGGAACCTTTTTTTATTAGGTCCAGGTTTTTACACCGCAAAAGCAAAAGGAAAAGTATATATGGATCAAAGACGTTAAGATGTCCATGTCAATAGAAATTTACAAAAGTGATTTTCTGTCCATAGAATCACATTAAATGTAAGTAAAGTGTCTACTTTTAAGGTTTCAAATACTTTTTTGGAGAATAAAATTTCTAAATTTGGTTGAAATAATGTTACATTGTCATTCAGTGTAACAATATTTATGTGAAAATTCTAACAACAAACAACATGCTTATTCTGACTTGTACATATTAAAATATATAAAAGAATAGGTGAGCATATTACATTTTATTGTTTTAAATGAATACATTTTTTTAATGACAAATGGGAAAAACCTAGGATTAGTGGCAAATTTAAAAAATGTAGAATTACAACTAATTAGTATTTGGGGTGAAAGTAATTTATCTTTTAATATTTTTGTTGGAAATATACACTGAATGACATTTTAGTGGGTGTCTTCTGTAAATTAGGGGAAAATTTATGATATTTATTTATTTATTTATAATTGTATAAAATACAATACAATTCAATTAAATTAAATGGAAAACTTTCATATTTTTTGGAAAAACAACAACAATTTAAAGTAGTATTACACTTGTTTTACGCTTAAACCCTTGTTCGTCTTTGATCCATATACATATATACTCGATGTAACTTTGTTTTACATTTGTTTTTTAAATGAATTAAGTATGCATATGTCACAGTAGATTTTAAATAATAATTTAAATTTTTCTTTTAATTTTAAAATACACTACCATTAATTATCACTATTATTTAGAAAGAACACATGAAATTGATCAAAAGCGACAGTAAAGACTTTTATAATAAACATTTCTATTTCATATCAATGTATTTATTTCCAGAAGCTTTACTTTCAATCTTCCTCAGTGAAGGAATGATCTTCCCAAGCCTCTAAAACACCTCACATCTTTTGAAGAACGTTTTGGATTGCATTGCATTTTATGTTTGGATCATTTGGATCTCATCTTTCTAAAACATATTATTGCAAATATAGAGTGACCACTGATATTTAAATCATTTTATGTCAGTATCTACTATGAGGATCTCAATGATTTACATTTCAAGCATCAGCATTTTGAGTTATTTTTACTACATATTATCACTATATCGATTCTATGAGCCATAAAAGCCTGATGGATTAATTATGATGATTAACAAAAACACATACGCACACCCTTTTTTATATTTTGTCTGAAGTTTCAATAAACTTTTTTTTAACTAACAGGCTTTACAGGGTTATATCTGTCATTTTGTCTTTTACTCACTTTGTTCCTAAGTAGCGAGGATCGTAAAACTCCTGAACGACTTGAGCGGCGTACCAAGACACAGCAATCATAACACACAGACCTGACAGCAGAAAAGGTAAATGTGAGCATGAATATGTTCAATCATTCAGTCAGAGTGTGTTATTATACATATATAACATACTGACCTGACAGGATGAAGAAGACTCCGGCTGTAAGGCTGACTTTGCCCTTTGACTCCTCGGATGTGCTGCCCAGTTTAGTGCACTTGAGTCCCATGATGGCCAATATGACACCCAGCAAACCCAGAACCAGACCGATTATCATCAGAGCTCGACAGGCCTGGACGTGCCCTACAAATCAAGCATATATCTAACAATTTATATATATATAACAATATACGGTTTCATCTATCGACATGAAATCTATAACTTTTTGTCAGCACAGTCTGGAGATGATCTGACTCAATTTTGATGAAAATCGGATGAACAGGCTAGGACGAGTTCAACATAAATAAAAATGCCAGACAGGAAGTTCAGTTTATTATGGCAAAAACTGATATGTTCTTGGCATGACCCAATGGATATTTTGAGGCCGGAGTAATTACAATAGGCTAATGCAATCAAAAGTGTCATTGTCTATTGTTAATCAATGGTTTATTAATTTTGACCAGTGGGTGGCATGGTCAGGGTGAGGTGACAAGGACACAAACAAAATTCGGGGTCAATGTGTCAAAGTTTTGCAGAGATACAGCCTCACATGCAGTTTGGCATCTTTCCAGCAAATTCATTGATCCATTAAATGAAAACCATTTCGTATATAGACACGAAATCCATAACTGTTTGCCAGCATTGTCTGAAGATGATCCAAGTCAAATTTTGTGAAAATCGGACCAACAGTCTAGGAGGAGTTCAGCCAATTATGCCATAACTGGTAGCAATGTTCTCAGCATGATCCAAGGAATCTATCAAGATCAGTCTCCTTACAAGTTATTAGCATTTTTAGAAATATCTTTATAATTTTTGGCCAGAAGGTGGCGCTTGTAATGCATTCATAAATATATAGCACTTTTTGACAAATATATATTATATATATATTCATATCTCCTGACCACTAGGGGGCACTGCACCGAAACACTGCAGGTAGCCTCAGGTCATGCTTGTTATATCCCACACCAAGTTTGGTCTCAATATGCCAAACCGTTGCGGAGATACAGTCTCAGATCCCTTTTTTAGTGCTCTTCGTCAAATTTGTTTGTGCATTATTTGAGAACGGTTTCACTAATCTGTTTGAATTTCAGAACTTTTTGCCAGCATGGTCTGAAGATGATCTGAGCCAATTTTGGTGAAAATCAGACAAACTTTCTAGAAGGAGTTTGATAAGTAGGTTTTTAAAAACTTCAAATTTTCATAACGGAAAATGCTGTCATATAGTGCATTCGAAACTGTGTTATTTGAGAATGGTTTCACTAATCAGCTTGAATTTCAGAACTTTTTGCCAGCATGGTCTGAAGATGATCTGAGCCAATTTTGATGAAAATCAGACAAACTGTCTAGAAGGAGTTTGATAAGTAGGTTTTTAAAAACTTCAAAATGGCGGAAAAATTTTCATAACAGAAAATGCTGTCATAAAGTGCATTCGAAACATTTGGGTGTTATTTTAGAATGGTTTGACTAATCAGCTTGAATTTCAGAGCTTTTTGCCAGCATGGTCTGAAGATTATCTGAGCCAATTTTGGTGAAAATTAGATAATTATCTAGGAGGAGTTTGATTAGTAGTTTTTTCAATAAAGTTCAAAATGGCAAAAAAAAATTTATGATGGAAAATGACGTCACATATGCATTCAAATCGTTTGTGTTATTTGAGAATGGTTTCACTAATCAGCTTGAATTTCACAACTTTTTGCCAGCATGGTCTGAAGATGATCTGAGAAAATTTTGGTGAAAATCAGACAAACTGTCTAGAAGGAGTTTGATAAGTAGGTTTTTAAAAACTTCAAAATGGCGGAAAAATTTTCATAACAGAAAATGCTGTCATATAGTGCATTCGAAACATTTGGGTGTTATTTTAGAATGGTTTGACTAATCAGCTTGAACTGAGCCAATTTTGGTGAAAATTAGATAAATTATCTAGGAGGAGTTTGATTAGGGTAGTTTTTTCAAAAAGTTCAAAATGGCAAAAAAAATTTATGACGTCACATATGCATTCGAATCGTTTGTGCGTTATTTGAGAACGGTTTCACTAATCAGTTTGAATTTCAGAACTGTTTGCCAGCATGGTCTGAAGATGATCTGAGCCAATTTTGGTGAAAATCAGACGAACTTTCTAGAAGGAGTTTGATAAGTAGGTTTTTAAAAACTTCAAATTTTCATAACGGAAAATGCTGTCATATAGTGCATTCGAAACTGTGTTATTTGAGAATGGTTTGACTAATCAGCTTGAATTACAGAACTTTTTCCAGCATGGTCTGAAGATGATCTGAGCCAATTTTGGTGAAAATTAGATAAATTATCTAGGAGGAGTTTGATTAGTAGTTTTTTCAAAAAGTTCAAAATGGCAAAAAAAAATTATGACGTCACATATGCATTCGAATCGTTTGTGTTATTTGAGAATGGTTTGACTAATCAGCTTGAATTTCAGAACTTTTTGCCAGCATTGTCTGAAGATGATCTGAGACAATTTTGGTGAAAATCAGACAAACTTTCTAGGAGTTTGATAAGTAGGTTTTTAAAAACTTCAAAATGGCGGAAAAATTTTCATAACAGAAAATGCTGTCATATAGTGCATTCGAAACATTTGGGTGTTATTTTAGAATGGTTTGACTAATCAGCTTGAACTGAGCCAATTTTGGTGAAAATTAGATAAATTATCTAGGAGGAGTTTGATTAGGGTAGTTTTTTCAAAAAGTTCAAAATGGCAAAAAAAAATTTATGACGTCACATATGCATTCGAATCGTTTGTGCATTATTTGAGAACGGTTTCACTAATCTGTTTGAATTTCAGAACTGTTTGCCAGCATGGTCTGAAGATGATCTGAGCCGATTTTGGTGAAAATCAGACGAACTTTCTAGAAGGAGTTTGATAAGTAGGTTTTTAAAAACTTCAAATTTTCATAACGGAAAATGCTGTCATATAGTGCATTCGAAACTGTGTTATTTGAGAATGGTTTGACTAATCAGCTTGAATTTCAGAGCTTTTTGCCAGCATGGTCTGAAGATGATCTGAGCCAATTTTGGTGAAAATCAGACAAACTTTCTAGAAGGAGTTTGATAAGTAGGTTTTTAAAAACTTCAAATTTTCATAACGGAAAATGCTGTCATATAGTGCATTCGAAACTGTGTTATTTGAGAATAGTTTGACTAATCAGCTTGAATTTCAGAGCTTTTTGCCAGCATGGTCTGAAGATTATCTGAGCCAATTTTGGTGAAAATTAGATAAATTATCTAGGAGTTTGATTAGGGTAGTTTTTTCAAAAAGTTCAAAATGGCAAAAAAAAAATTATGACGTCACATATGCATTCGAATCGTTTGTGTTATTTGAGAATGGTTTCATTAATCAGCTTGAATTTCAGAACTTTTTGCCAGCATTGTCTGAAGATGATCTGAGACAATTTTGGTCTAACCGTCTATGAGGAGACTGATTAGGTTTTTCAAAAAGTTAAAAATGGCAGAAATGGCGTGGCCATTTGTACATTTTATGTGTTTGGCTTTTGGGCCTCATATGTGTCCAGCTATTTTTTTATCTGTACAAAACAGCCTGTTTTGGTGCTCAAAATTTGCATTGGTGTGTCTTACCATATTATATTAATGTATTATCTTAATTATGAACACACAGATTTGCAGTGAAAACAGTTTTACCATTTATTGCAAGTTGTTTTTCTTCTCGTCATTTCCCTAACAAAAATAAAGCGAAAGTCTCTCTCAAACAGTTACTTCCGCGTTAAAGAAAAAGGCGGATGGGCTACAAAAGGAACAAAGATGTACCTTTTTATTAAGTCCAGGTCATATTCCACCTCAAAAGCAAAAGGAAAAATATATACACATATATACTGTATATAAAAATAAAAATAATTTAAATGAATTATGTAATGTTTTTTGTACCGCATTTCATTTATTCTGATTTTAAACATTAACTTTCAATTTAAATTTGAATTTTAAAATACACTACCATTAAAAAAAAGGTCAGAAATGATCGCTTTTATTTAGCAAGAACACATTAAATTGATCAAAAGTGACAGTAAAGACCTTTATAATGTCAGAAAAATCCTGTTTCTTGAGCAGAAAAGCAGCATATTAGAATGATTTCCGTGACAAAAAAAATTCAGCTTTGATCACAGGAATAAATTATATTTTGAAATATATTCACACAGTAAAGAGTTGTTTTAAACTGTAATAATATTTAACAATTTTTACTGTATTTTTGATCAAATAAATGCAGCCTTGGTGAGCAGAAAATACTTTTAAGGCTTTAATTCTGACACATTTTATTTGACCAAAAATAAAGCATTAAATGTTACGATAAGATTTGCTTAAATGAAAATGCTTTTAAACAATATTTTTTTCATTGTAAAATAGTTGAAAAATAGCTTCGAGATGTCGAAACTGCCGTATCACGTGACCTGGACATGTTTCATATCACCGAAAACCATTTTTCCTAAGCCAAATGAAGAACACAAATTCTAGTTGGTGTGTGTGAGGTGTGTGCGTGCATTACCAGGCAGTTCAAGCATGGACAAAAACGGCTTGCAGTTTTTGACGCCGGTGCTTCCCTCGGAACACGTCTGCCACAGGTTAATAGTGTACCAAAGAGAGGTGATCGCATCATCCGCAAACGTCGACCTGCGCCACGATTCGTTCAGCAGCGACATGAAGGTGAGCAGCCAGCCCCCCAAACACATCAGAAACCCCAACAGCTGAACCCCAGTCGACATGATTCAACTAACGCCTTTCAAATCCACACAGAATCCAATAAAAGACTATTATGAATCCAGCAGACAGACTTCGCACCGATCCGAGCGCCGTACCAAGATGGGAGTGTGCTTGACTGTGTCAGTGTGTTATAGATTGAAGATCAGAGTCATAAAACCATAAACTCTGGTCCCTCCTAAATGCCTTTCACTAGATAACACCATGGAAGTTAATACAGGAAGTAGCATGTGACCTAAGAGAGAAAAATTGGGTTTGACCTCTAAAGTAGAAGGCCTTGACCTTTAATGAGATCAAAATGGGGTTGAGACATGTATGTGGCTTTAAGAATAAACAGAGAACCTCTAAATTGTTCTAAATGAAATGCCGGAATGCGTTTTATATAATTCATAGAGAGCAGCTGAAAACAAGGGTCAGTTTTAACTAGGTTTATCAAGATGAACTTTGAATGATGGCTTAAAGTCTTGTAAGTTTAAGAAGTCTTGAAGGTGTTATATGTCTTACAGGCCAACAAATCAGTTTGTACTTAATTTGTTATCATTTATATTATGCTATTTTTGTATCATACTGTTAAAGATTGTTTGAAAATCTTTATTTTTATATTTTCTGTTTTTAAATTTGGTTTAGTAAAGTTTTTATATTTAATCATTTTTAATAATAAAAATACATTTCATATTAGTTTTAGTTTAGTACTTTACGCAAAAATGAAAAATGTTGCCTTAGCTGCAATAAAATATGTTTTTTAAGAATATTTTATTTCAGTTAACATTTATCTTTTTACTTAATTGTTTTAGTTAACTATAATTACCATAATTATAGCATTTGTTAATTAGTAATTATTAATGATTGTATATATATATATATATATATATATATATATATAT